>NC_139999.1:6715755-6769297 GCF_964263955.1 Coregonus lavaretus | reverse complement strand
GGCCAGAAACTGCACTTTCATCGTCTACTTGGAAGAAGTTCACCAACAGGATTAGGTTCCGATGGGCTACTTTTTCCTTTCCAGTGGCTGTATTACATATTCTGTATGTGTGAGGGCCTGGATTCATGTCCGCCACATTGTATATTGTCAATTCCCATCGACCCGCCACTTTCCTCTTGCCTCTTTCTTTCTTGTTTGCCAACAGTACTCGATCGCCGACTTCTATGGTGGGCCCTTGACCTTTCTGTTGTAAATCGCCGTTTGTCGGTTCTGTTCTTTTGCAGCATGTTCCTGCGCTATCACCATAGCATCCTTCAGATCATTGGAGTGCGACACCACATACATGTCGTAACTGTTAACAGCTGGGTCGTTCAGAGTGTTTCTGAAAAGCAATTCTACTGGCAGATGAGGGATCAGGTAGAAGGGGCCGTACCCCGTCGTCTCATGAGTGGTGCAATTGTACATGAATGTCAATGTCTGCAGGTGTCTCGGCCAGTCTAACTTAGTCTAAATCATGTTGCCAAGCGTCCGATTTAAATGTTCCACGCTGCCATTCCCCATCGGGTGATACGGTGTCGTGTACGACTTCCTCACACCAGAGACTCTGAGTCACTCGCTGATCAACTGACTCTCGAAACTAGAATAGCACACGAGAAAGGGTCCTGTCGTTGAGTTGCTCATCACGAAGCTCCTTATCAGAGTAGGCAGGTAAGGTGTCTTGACCAGGTGGTATCAGTTGAGGTAAATGATGCACCATTTCCGCAGCACGTGTTCTAGCTCCTGTGTCCCAGTTGTCATGTGACTGGAGTATGGCTGACACCTCATCTGCTGCCAAGGACTGAGAACACATGTAGACAGACATGGAAGTTTTCTGTGAGCTTACACATTTGGGGCTGCCTTTGAGATCACTGGACCGACCACCTGAAGGCATCTTGGACTGAAGCATTTGACACTGCTTGAACGTCGCTAAGGAGTTTTTCGTAGGGCTCACGAAGCAGTCTGTGGCCAACACCTTTGACAAAGGGCAACAGCAACCATATTCTGAGGACCCAGCACGTACTTGATGTCAAAATCGTAACTGGCGAACTTGGCCACCCAGCGCTGCTTGCAACAGTCCAGCCTCGGCTTGGTCATAATATATCCAAACAGTAAACACATGGCCTTTCAACCAGTGACTGAACTTGTCGTAGATTGACCCACTTCATTGCCAGGAACTCTAACCAATGAGCTGGGTAGTTCTTCTGAGACAAAGACTTGCTGGCAAAAGAAATGGGCCTGGCACAGGTTTCTCTTTCTTGCAACTGTGACAGGACAGCACCAATGCCATCCAGTGATGCATCTGTTGACAACATGAACGGATGGGAGAAGTCAGGATGTGCCAACACCACCGTGTCTACTAGAGAGGTCTTCAACTTTTCCAAGGCTCATGTTCGCGTGTCCAGTCTGCGACGATCAACTTTCGACACTGTGAGGAGTGCTTTACTTTCTGATGACCTTTTGGGTTTTCTCTTTGATCCAGTCAACAACGAGAAAAAGAGGTCTGACTATTGCGGAGAAACCTGGCACAAATTGTTGGTAGTAGTTTACCATGCCAAGGAACGACCTTATCCGTTTCTGTGAAGGAGTCACACCATTAAATTCCATCAGATCAGCACTGCTCATCTTAGAGATGCTGTCAACTTTACTAGGATCTGTAGACACACCATGTTGATCAATTATGTGACTTGACAAACAAGGAACTTGACAAGCATTTCTTTGGGGCCAACTTCATGTTGTGACTACGAAGCCTGCTGAAGACCATCACCAAGTGTTCCAAGGCAGTCTTCTCATCTGGGCCAAAGACCAACAGATCATTCAAGTAACACAGCAAACTCATGAAGTTTTGATCTCCGAAGATACTGGTCATCATGCGCATGAAGCTTCCAGTTCTGTTACAGAGACCCTGAGGTAGACGGTTGTATTCAAAGAGCCCCATAGGTGTTGTGAAGGCAGAATACCTCCTGTCATCTTCGTGCAGTGGCATGTTATAGAACCCAGAGGTGAGATCCATTGTGCTGAAGAGTGCGTTTCCGTCGAGTGCAGCCAAGCAGTCCGCCTGGTGTGGGAGAGGATGTGCATCCTGACTAGTCTCCCAGTCCCTGCCGCTGAAAAACATCCCCACAGCATGATGCTGCCACCACCATGCTTCACCGTAGGGATGGTGCCAGGTTTCCTCCAGATGTGACGCTTGGCATTCAGGCCAAAGAGTTCAATCTTGGTTTCATCAGACCAGATAATCTTGTTTTTCATGGTCTGAGAGTATTTAAGTCCCTTTTAGCAAACTCCAAATGGGCTGTCATGTGCCTTTTACTGAGGAGTGGCTTCCGTCTGACCACTCTACCATAAAGGCCTGATTGGTGGAGTGCTGCAGAGATGGTTGTCCTTCTGGAAGGTTCTCCCATCTCCACAGAGGATCTCTAGAGCTCTGTCAGAGTGATCATCGGGTTCTTGGTCACCTCCCTGATCAAGGCCCTTCTCCCCCGATTGCACAGTTTGGCCGGGCGGCCAGCTCTATGAAGAATCTTGGTGGTTCCAAACTTCTTCCATTTAAGAATGATGGAGGCCACTGTGTTCTTGGGGACCTCCAATGCGGCATACATTTTTAGGTACCCTTCCCCAGATCTGTGCCTCGACACAATCCTGTCTCGGAGCTCTACGGACAATTCCTTTGACCTCATGGCTTGGTTTTTGCTCTGACATGCGCTGTCAACTGTGGGACCTTATATAGACAGGTGTGTGCCTTTCCAAATCATGTGCAATCAATTGAATTTACCACAGGTGGACTCCAATCAAGTTGTAGAAACATCTCAAGGATGATCAATGGAAACAGGATGCACCTGAGCCCAATTTCGAGTCTCATAGCAAATGGTCTGAATACTAATGAAAATAAGGTATCTGTTTTTTATTTTTAATAAATTATCAAAAAATACTAAAAGCCTGTTTATTTAATCCATTTTAGAATAAGGCTGTAACGTAACAAAATGTGGAAAAAGTCAAGGGGTCTGAATACTTTCCAAAGGCACTGTACATAGACATGGAATCACTGGCCACTTTAATAATGGAACACTAGTCACTTTAATAATGTTTACATACTGCTTTACTCATCTCATATGTATATGCTTTATTCTATTCTACTGTATTTTAGTCAATGCCACTCCGACATTGCTCATCCTAGTATTTATATATTTCTTAATTCCATTATTTTACTTTTAGATGTGTGTATTGTTGTGAATTGTTAGATACTACTGCACTGTTGGAGCTAGGAACACAAGCATTTCGCTACACCCTCAATAACATCTGCTAAACAAGTGTATGTGACCAATAAATTGTGATTTGATTCAATCATATGTAGTATTATTCCGTACTGCCATAAGTGTTGTTATTGCATTGGTTGCACTTTTGCAGAAGTGGTTTAATTGTTGTATTGGTACACATAGTATTTTGCATGCACACGCTACCACAGCGTTTTCCATAGTGGCCTTTATTAAGGTGTTTATTGGCCATCGGTGTTTATTTATTTGTTTATTTATAAGCCATCGGCTTCTAGAGTCATCGCAGACGGAGCTTAAATCATGCACAGAGTAATTTACGACCCTGAGGCGCCAGGGCAGATCTGATAAGGTCTCAGCCTGGCAGATTTTCACACTGGAGAGAGAGGGTGCCTGAAATCTTGACCCTTTGTCAATCCAAGTCATTAGTTTCTCTCTCTCTCTCCAAGAGGTGAATGTTTAAGTTTATGTTTATATTGATGCCGTGTTCATAGCCCTTTATAGACATGTTGTAAGTGTAATGCCATTTGCCATTTAATCATGTACACTACCGTTTGGGGTCACTTAGAAATGTCATAGTTTTCAATCGTTTGGGGTCCTTGTTTTCGAAAGAAAAGCAATTTTTTTGTCCATTAAAATAACATCAAATTGATCAGAAATACAGTGTTGACATTGTTAATGCTGTAAATGGCTATTGTAGCTGGAAACGGCTGATTTGTAATGGATTATCTACATAGGAGTACAGAGGCCCATTATCAGCAACCATCAGTCCTGTGTTCCAATGGCACGTTGTGTTTGCTAATCCAAGTTTATCATTTTAAAAGGCTAATTGATCATTAGAAAACCATTTTGCAATTATGTTAGCACAGCTGAAAACTGTTGTGATGATTAAAGAAGCAATACAACTGGCCTTCTTGAGACTAGTTGACTATCTGGAGCATCAGTAATTGTGGGTTCGATTACAGGATCAAAATGGCCAGAAACAAATAACTTTCTTCTGAAACTCGTCAGTCTATGCGAAGAAGTGTCGCCGGAGAAGATGGCTGCCGTTTTACAGCCCTCTAACCAATTGTACTATTATGTGTGTTTTTTTTGCGTTATTTGTAATTTATTCTGTACATAATGTTTCTTCCACCGTCTCTTATGACCAAAAAGAGCTTCTGGATATCAGGACAGCGATTACTCACGTATTGGACAACGATTTTTTCTTCAACGAGCCGGACGCGAAGGATATCCTATGGACCCCCGACAAGGCCCAAATCCCCGTCATTCGCATGGGAAAGAGATGGAGATATCGTGGACGTAGGTCGGGGTGCCTTGTAAGGATCCGACGGCGAGTGAGTAAACTGCCTCTTCCATCAAGCCTATTAGCCCATGTTCAATCATTTGAGAACAAATTGGATGACCTAAGATAACGATTATCCTACCAACGGGACATTAAAAACTGTAATATCTTATGTTTCACCGAGTCGTGGCTGAACGACAACAATGATAACATTCAGCTAGCAGGCTATACGCTACATCGGCAGGACAGAACGGCTGACTCCGGTAAGACAAGGGGTGGCGGTCTGTGTATATTTGTAAACAACAGCTGGTGCATAAAATCTAATACTAAGGAAGTCTCAAGGTTTTGCTCGCCTGAGGTAGAGTATCTCATGATAAGCGGTAGACCACACTATTTACCAAGAGAGTTTTCATCTATATTTTTCGTAGCTGTCTATTTACCACCACAAACCGATGCTGGCATTAAGATTACACTCAATGAGCTGTATAAGGCTATAAGTAAACAGGAAAACGCTCATCCAGAGGCAACGCTCCTAGTGGCCGGGGACTTTAATGCAGGGAAACTTAAATCCGTTCTACCTAATTTCTACCAGCATGTTAAATGTGCAACCAGAGGAAAAAAAACTCTAGACCACCTTTACTCCACACACAGAGACGCATACAAAGCTCTCCCTCGCCCTCCATTTGGCAAATCTGACCATAACTCTATCCTCCTGATTCCTGCTTATAAGCAAAAACTAAAGCAGGAAGCACACGTGACTCGGTTAATAAAAAAGTGGTTAGATGATGCAGATGCTAAGCTACAGGACTGTTTTGCTAGCACAGACTGGAATATGTTCCGGGATTCTTCAGATAGCATTGAGGAGTACACCACATCAGTCACTGGCTTCATCAATAAGTGCATCGATGACGTCGTCCCCACAGTGACCGTACGTACATACACCAACCAGAAGCCATGGATTACAGGCAACATCCGCACTGAGCTAAAGGTTAGAGCTGACGCTTTCAAGGAGCGGGAGTCTAACCCGGACGCCTATAAGAAATCCCGCTATGCCCTCCGACGAACCATCAAACAGGCAAAGAGTCAATACCGGACTAAATTTGAATCGTACTACAACGGCTCTGACACTCGTTGGATGTGGCAGGGCTTGAAAACTATTAGACTACAAAAGGAAGCACCGCCGCGTAATGCCCAGTGACACAAGCCTACCAGATGAGCTAAATCACTTCTATGCTCGCTTCGAGGCAAGCAACACTGAAGTATGCATGAGAGCACCAGCTGTTCCGGATGACTATGTGATCACGCTCTCCGTAGCCGATGTGAGTAAGACTTTTAAGCAGGTCAACATTCACAAGGCCGCAGGGCCAGACGGATTACCGGACGTGTACTCCGAGCATGTGCTGACCAACTGGCAAGTGTCTTCACTGACATTTTCAACATGTCCCTGACTGAGTCTGTAATACCAACATGTTTCAAGCAGACCACCATAGTCCCTGTGCCCAAGGACACTAAGATAACCTGCCTAAATGACTACCGACCTGTAGCACTCACGTCTGTAGCCATGAAGTGCTTTGAAAGGCTGGTAATGGCTCACATCAACACCATTATCCCAGAAACCCTAGACCCACTCCAATTTGCATACCGCCCCAACAGATCCACAGATGATGCAATCTCTATTGCACTCCACACTGCCCTTTCCCACCTGGACAAGAGGAACACCTATGTTACGCACGCCTCTCGGAAGAGGGAACGTAACACCCTGCTACAACTCAACTCTCCGTGGTGTGAAAGAGGTATGGGACTGTAGGTGTGAGTAAGGATGACAAAAGGCAGAGAATACCGTTAACAGGAAATTTATTCCTTCGCACGGTAAGTTTGGGGAAAAGGGGCTGGACGGAACCAAAGCAAAGAAAGAAAAATATCAAAGCCCCCTCTCCTACCTTACCTGCCTACCCACTACTTACTGAACTAGCACCACCTGGTGCACTAACCAAAATACAAGGGATGGTCCGCCCAGGTCTTTCCTAGTGTGCATAGACAGTCAACTTCTACGGGTAATGTATGCCCGCGGGCCTCTTGCCTAAGCACTCCCTAGGTGCCTTCCCCTTCCCCCCTTGGGAACAAATGAAACAGAAATAGCATAAACTGGTTCACAACAAAAACCTGAGAAAAAACTAACTCAGGACATTATAGAAACTCTGAGCCACAAACTAACACAAAACATTATAATTGGTTCTCAGAGCAACAACAACACAGTACATACCAACTCTTAGCATATAACCAACATGCTGTAACTCTCAGCAATTAGTTCCCCTTTTTTTCCTTCTGAGCAACAGAACTGGGGCTTATATAGCTTCAGAAGGAGTTGGTAATTGGAGACAGCTGCGTCCTGACGAGGGCGCAGTGTCAGCTCTCCAATCATCAATGTTTTGACCAATCAGCTGCTTGTTGGGGAATTTCAGGAACCCATTTCCTGAAATACATACATGAAAATACACAACCTACAACACAGACACTGGGGAACGTAACAACCTATGTGAGAATGCTGTTCATTGATTACAGCTCAGCGTTCAACACCATAGTGCCCTCAAAGCTCATCACTAAGCTAAGGATCCTGGGACTAAACACCTCCCTCTGCAACTGGATCCTGGACTTCCAGACGGGCCGCCCCCAGGTGGTAAGGGTAGGTAACAACACATCTGCCACGCTGATCCTCAACACGGGGGCCCCTCAGGGGTGCGTGCTCAGTCCCCTCCTGTACTCCCTGTTCACCCATGACTGCATGGCCAGGCACGACTCCAACACCATCATTAAGTTTGCTGACGACACAACAGTGGTAGGCCTGATCACCGACAACGATGAGACAGCCTATAGGGAGGAGGTCAGAGACCTGGCCGTGTGGGGCCAGGATAACAACCTCTCCCTCAACGTGATCAAGACAAAGGAGATGATTGTGGACTACAGGAAAAACATGAGGACTGAGTACGCCCCCATTCTCATTGACGGGGCTGTAGTGGAACAGGTTGAGAGCTTCAAGTTCCTTGGTGTCCACATCACCAACGAACTATCATGGTCCAAACACACCAAGACAGTCGTGAAGAGGGCACGACAAAGCCTATTCCCCTCAGGAGACTGAAAATATTTGGCATGGGTCCTCAGATCCTCAAAAAGTTCTACAGCTGCACCATCGAGAGCATCCTGACTGGTTGCATCACCGCCTGGTATGGCAACTGCTCGGCCTCCGACCGCAAGGCACTACAGAGGGTAGTGCGTACGGCCCAATACATCACTGAGGCCAAACTTCCTGCCATCCAGGACCTCTATACCAGGCGGTGTCAGAGGAAGGACCTCAAAATTGTCAAAGACTCCAGCCACCCTAGTCATAGACTGTTCTCTCTGCTACCGCACGGCAAGCGGTACCGGAGCGCCAAGTCTAGGTCCAAAAGGCTACTCAACAGCTTCTACCTCCAATTCATAAGACTCCTGAACAGCTAATCATTGCTACCCGGACTATTTGCACTGCCCACCCACCCCCACCCCCCTCTTTTACGCTGCTGCTACTCTGTCTATTATTTATGCATAGTCACTTTAACTCTACCCACATGTACATATTACCTCAATTACCTCGACTAGCCTGCAAATTGACTCTGCACCGGTACCCCCCTGTATATAGCCTCCCTACTGTTATTTTATTTTACTGCTGCTCTTTAGATATTTGCTTTAATTTTTTTTACTTAACACTTTTTATTTTTTTTATTCTTAAAAAAATGCATTGTTGGTTGAGTGCTTGTAAGTAAGCATTTCACTGTAATGTCTACACCTGTTGTATTCGGCACATGTGGCAAATAAAATTTGATTTGATTTGATATTCTGACAAATTAAGGCTATTCCATGCGAGAAATTGCCAAGAAACTGAAGATCTCGTACAACGCTGTGTACTACTCCCTTCACAGAACAGCGCAAACAGGCTCTAACCAGAATAGAAAGAGGAGTGGGAGGCCCCGGTGCACAACTGAGCAAGAGGACAAATACATTAGAGTGTTTAGTTTGAGAAACAGGCCCTCACAGGTCCTCAACTGGCAGCTTCATTTAATAGTACCCGCAAAACACCAGTCTCAACGTCAACAGTGAAGAGTCGACTCCGGGATGCTGACCTAGGCAGAGTTGCAAAGAAAAAGTCCAGATGCCTCCCACTCCTCTTTCTATTCTGGTTAGAGTCAGTTTGCTCTGTTCTGTGAAGGGAGTAGTACACAGCGTTGTACGAGATCTTCAGTTTCTTGGCAAGTTCTCGCATGGAATAGCCTTCATTTCTCAGAACAAGAATAGACTGATGAGTTTCAGAATAAAGTTATTTGTTTCTGGCCATTTTGATCCTGTAATCGAACCCACAATTGCTGATGCTCCAGATACTCAACTAGTCTCAAGAAGGCCAGTTTTATTGCTTCTTTAATCAGCACAACAATTTTCAGCTGTGCTAACATAATTGCAAAAGGGTTTTCTAATGATCAATTAGCCTTTTTAAATGATAAACTTGGATTAGCAAACACAACGTGCCAATGGAACATAGGACTGATGGTTGCTGATAATGGGCCTCTGTACGCCTATGTAGATATTCCATAAAAAATCTGCAGTTTCCAGCTACAATAGCCATTTATAACATTAACAATGTCTACACTGTATTTCTGATCAATTTGATGTTATTTTAATGGACAAAAAAAACGATTTTCTTTTGAAAACAAGGAAATGTCTAAGTGACCCCAAAACTTTTGAACGGTAGTGTACATATATGTATATTGCATAGTTATCACCCTTAACTAATACTGTGTGCTTATCTTTGTCTTATAGAACCACGACAATAAGATTCCAAGTCATTTGGATTACCAGAATCATATAAACATCTTCAAATGGAAACAGCTGTGTTTGCGTGTGTGTGTGGTGGTGACTATCAAGAGTACGGTGATCGGCCCCAACGTCATGTTCTAACTGGACTGCACTATAGTGGGGAGAACCAAAACAATCCGTTATATAGAGGGTGAGGGCATTCACAGCCGGCCGCTCTTACGTGGTCCTTCTAGACGGATTTAATGACCAACAGTTTTTTGCTAAACTTACAATATGTCACGAATTTGCAAAATGTATATGTTATGAATTCTAGCTAGGAGGCTAACGTTAGCTAGGAGGCTAACATTAGCTACGCTAGGGGTTAAGGTTAAGTTTAGGGGTTAGGTTAAAGGGTTAAGGTTAGGAGTTAGGTTAAAGGGTTAAGGTTAGGGTAAGGGTTAGCTAACATGCTAAGCAGTTGCAAAGTATCTAAAAAGTAGTAAGTAGTTGAAAAGTAGATAATTAGCTCAAATGCTAAAGTTGTCCGTGATGATTCGAACTCGCAATTTAATTTGTACACTGCAAATTGACCGCAAGAAGCCCAAACAGATACAGTATTTGACAAAAACAAAATAATTTCAAACCTTGACTACATTGGGATACGATTACATAGTCTTTCTATTTATGCGTGGGAATACTTGGAAAGAGATTTCCTAAATTAAAATCACTTGGAGCTGATTTCCTGGTGTTTCTACAGTCTGAGTATTGTATGTTCAACAAACAAAAAAAGAGAAAAAAAGAATAAAATGTTTGTTTTGTTTTTGCCTCAGAAAACTTGGGAGGCAGAAAAAATGCGTCCCACCAGTTGGCAAACCCTGCTTTACAAGGATTACACAATACAATGCTTTCATAATACGTTTGGTTCCTTACCTTGTTATGGCTGAAATCACAGCTCGAACATCAGGACATCAAATCACTGAAATATCTTCATAGTCTGTACTTGAAGACTGCTTGAGAAAAGTAGTTTGTGCACCTCTTATTTAGCATATAGCTCTTTCACCTTCTGGGTTGGGCAGCCAACTGACCTTTGGATACCATAATACCAGCAATAAATGATGTCAGCCAGGGAATGTTCTGGGTGTACAATTGTTGTATACTTTTATGATAATGAATAACTGAAAAGCATCTTTATCCTTTGAAACACCAACCCAACTGTAAAATGTCCACACTGACTATTCCTTGGGATAGTATTGTAGTGAATTCCAGGGGCAGCCCTGACTGGATTCACACCCGGGTCAAGTCACTGTCACACCATTACGCCAAGATATCTGAACCTCTTGTGGAGGTCACTATGGTGTTGGATTAAGTTCACTACACTACCCCCTTCCTTTGGGAGAGCGTGTCTCCATGCTTCTCTATACCAAGTCCCTCCCACAAACACGTCTCTCCAATGGCCTCACAGGCGCCATCCCACTTCTGACACCAGTGTAGCGAATTGGGAGGTAGCCCCGGTCAGAACTCAAAACCAGATCCAACGACTGTCAACTCAACACCTGTTACGCCAAGAGTTCCACACCTCTTAACGAGGTCGCTAGGTGTCAGGTCAAGGTTGCTAAAGTATTTATATATAGTTTTTTTTTGTAAAAGGAGAGTACAGACAGAGATGGGCAGTATTTCTGTTACATGTATTTTAAATATGTATTTTTGTCATTTGTATTACCTGGGCTGAACTACACTCCAATGTATTTTGTAACAAGATACTTTCGAGAGCTGTAATTTGTATTTTCAAAATACAATATAATTTTCTATACCATTTTGTTATTATAGTGGTTCACCATTTTGTGACCCCCTTTCACCCTGCATTGGTATCAGAAGTCTGATGGCACTATGGTGTGATAACAGCATCTGTTAAATTAACTATAAATGTGTATGTAAAAAGTTGTTCGGCCAGCTACTTCCAAATGTATTTCTGTATTTTAAAATACATGTATTTTAATTAAATACATTTCAAAGTATTTTGATACATTGATCTTTATGGTATTTTGTAATTGTATTTTGTAATTTTTGCCCATTCCTGAATACATACCAGGTTTGAAGGAACTCCAGACCATGTTTCTATCTCTGGGTATGAGCTCACTCCTGTAATAGCCTTAAACTAAGTCTATGGTCCTGTTTGAATACCTTTAATGTGACGAGTGCTGATATATGAAGAGGCAGGACGCAGACGCAGGAATGAACAAGGTCAAGGTTTACTAAAGAATGAGAACGAGAATAACAAAGAGAGAGTAAACGACACGACGCTAAACAATCACACACAACATCATCCAGAACAGTCCAGGGCTAAATAGGGGTGGTGATGAGATGATGAGGTGCAGGTGCGCTGGAGGTGATTAGGGTGCGTTGGGTTTCCATTCCGGTGTTGCCGAGGTGGTGCGCTCAGACCGGTGGCTCACTAGACAGGCGAATCAGAGCGCCGGAGGGGAGCAACAGGAGGAGTCGTGACAGTACTTCCCCCCCCGGACGCGCGGCTCTGGCCGCAGGACGTCGCCGGCCAGGAGGACGACCCCGAGGATGAGGAGCGGGCCGGTCAGGGCGGCGACGGTGGAAGTCCCGAATTAGGTTTGGGTCCAGAACGTCCCCAGCTGGAACCCAGCTCCTCTCCTCAGGTCCATACCCCTCCCAGTCCACCAGGTAATGGAGCCATGCCCCCACGGAACTTGGAGTCCAGCAGGTCCCTAACCGCATACGCCGGACTCCTGTCAATGTCCAGGGGCGGAGGGGGCGTACCCCGGGGGACGGCATCCGCCAGAGGACCAGGAACCACCGGCCTGAGGAGAGACACATGAAAAGTGGGTGAGACACGGTAGTGAGGGGGAAGGAGCAGCCGGTATGATACCTAATTTAACCGCCGGAGGACCTTAAACGGCCTCACAAACCGGGGGCTCAGTTTCTTGCAGGGTAGGCGGAGAGGGAGGTGTTTTGTGGACAGCCAGACACGATCACTGTGGTGAATTATTATTAATGAACTGTAGAGTTTAATGGACTATGAGGTAGAACTGGGTTAATCAAGAGCATAAAGTTAGAATTCTTTGTTACTGGGCCAGGAATTGTATTGGGTCATTTAATTTCACTGTGTGGGTGAGTAGAGAGGGAACCTGCCCTAGGGTCAGATTGCTTGCTCTTACTTAAATCCATGGCTGTCTTATCTGATGAGACACTGAAACTAGCTTGTGGTCTTTTGTCTCTCTCTTCAAACACAGTGAAGGGAGCGGCACCAGGGTTGAATAGAGTTTGGGCTAGACCTTTGTCTCCTTGGTATCTTCTTGATTGATTACAGCATGAGGGGGTGAGGTTTGTGTATGATTCAATAATTTAGGGCCTTGTCATGTTTAAACTAAACATGAGTGTGTGTGCAAGACAGGGGAGCGAGTGATTGGTTGGAGTAATAGTTCAGCCGTCCTCGGGGACAAAGGAAGTGGGTGTGGAGTGATAAAGAGCGGGAAACTGAAGAGGGAGGGATTTAGAGCTAGAAGAGTTGGGGATGATGGTATATAATGTGACGTGAGGGAGGAAGAACGGGGTGCCACTCTGCAGACTGGTATCGGCTTTGTTGAAAACTTTAATAAAGTAATTTCTTGATGCAACAAAAACTCTGTAAGACCTTATTTGTAATAAAGTATAGTGGTTATTTTCCACAACATAATCAGGCTGGAATACAGGGGCCTCACTGCGGTGGCGGTCGGCTTGGTCCTTCTGCCGACGAATGGCCCTCTGGAGATGGACATGGGCGGCATCCCAGACCTGTCCGGCCCCGTGTAACCACTCGTCGACAGCGGGCGCATCGGTCTGGCTGGGTGTCCAAGGGGCCAGGGCCGGCTGGTACCCCAGGACGCACTGGAAGGGAGTGAGCCCCATGGAGAAGTGAACGAGGGAGTTCTGGGCATATTCTGCCCAGGGAAGAAACTCGCCCACTCACCCTGCTGGTCCTGACAGTGGCAACGAAGAAACCTCCCCAGCTCCTGGATCATGCACTCCACCTGCCCATTTGACTGAGGCCTATACCCGGAAGTGAGGCTGGCCGTGGCCCCGATCTTCTCCAGGAAAGCCTTCCACACTCGGGAGGTGAATTTGGGGCCACGGTCCGAGACGATGTCCTCCGGAAGTCCATAATGCCGGAAGACCTGTTGGAACAGGACCTCAGCGACCTGGAGAGCAGAAGGAAGACCAGTTAGTGGCAAAAAACGACATGATTTGGAGAAGCGATTTACGACCACCTGTGGTGAAGTCGTCAGAACGGAGAAGGTCGGTGACAAAGTCTATGGACAGGTGTGACCAAGGTCGCTGAGGCACTGGGAGAGGAACTAGTTTGCCTGCCGGGCATTCCGAGGTGTCTTCGTTTGGGCACATACGGAACAAGAGTTGACATAGCGGGAGACATTAGAAGCCAAGGTGGACCACCAGTATTTTGGGGCTAGAGAATGCAGGGTGCGCGTAATACCAGAGTGCCCTGCCGTAAGGGTGGTGTGAGCCCAGATCAGCAGGCGGTCACGGACACTGCTGGGTACATACACTCGCCCCGGAAGGACGTTGGCAGGTGCTGGGTCCTCCTGAGCTGCCAGGCGGATGTCTTCGTCCACATCCCAAACGACAGGTGCAACGATGAGAGACGAGGGCAGGATAGGACCCCCCAGATCCTTCCTTTCGCCGGTTTGGTGCATCCTGGAGAGTGCGTCGGCTTTCACATTCTGGGATCCTAGGCGGTAGGACAGAATGAATTGAAAGCGAGTGAGAAATTAGGCCCACCTGGCTTGATGAGAGTTCATCCGTTTCGCTGCCCGTATGTGCTCCAAATTCCGGTGGTCAGTAAGAATCTGGAATGGATGGACCGCGCCCTCCAGCCAGTATCTCCATTCCTCCAGGGCGAGGACCACCGCCAACAGCTCCCTGTCTCCAACTCCATAGTTCCTCTCTGCGGGAGATTGAGAAAAAGGCACAGGGATACATTTTCTCTGGCTTACCGTGCCGCTGGGAGAGGACCGCACACACGCCCTCCTCCGATGCGTCCACCTCCAGGATGAAAGGACGAGATGGATCTGGGTGTTTTAGGAATGGGCGCTGTGGTGAACCTCTCCTTCAGTCTCTTGAAGGCAGCGTCAGCCTCAGGGTTCCAGGCCAGCTTCTGAGGCCCACCCTTAAGGAGAGAGGTGAGCAGGCGGCTATGGAGCTGAAGGACCTGATGAAACGACGGTAGAAATTGGCGAAGCCCAGGAAGCTCTGTAGGCCCTTGATGGTGGTGGGGACTGGCCATGACCTGACGGCGTCCGTCTTCACTCCTTCCATGAACGCCCCCTGAGGACTGATCCGGTATCCCAGGAAGGAGATGGCCTGTTGGTGGAATTCGCAGACGCAGGTGGTGCCGAGGTGGTGCACTCAGACCGGTGGCTCAGTAGACCGGCGAATCAGAGTGCCGGAGGGAGCAACAGGAGGAGACGTGACCGTTAAAATATTTTTTATCCAGTCTTCCGTCCTTGAGGAAATCACTGATCTGACATGGTATGATGGTGAAAGCACTCGAGTGGATATCGTTTTACCCTATCCTCCCACTTACAGATCAGTGGTTATCTCACAGAAGGTAGGTTGGAAGGATGCATTTGAAAGGTACTGATAGGAATACCATAGAACTGATACCTAGCTTAACTACTGAGTCAGATACTGGAGAAACTCAACCTGTTGAAGTTTCAAGGTTTGTTGTCACGCAGTACAGTGAAAGGCCTTTCTTGCTAGCTCTTATCCCAACAATGCAGTAATGAATATCAATATATCGTACTATAAAATAATGTAAAGTAGAACAAAAACACACAAGAAATAGAAATAAGAAGAACACGAGAAAGTAAGTCAGAAATATACAGGCTCAGTTCCAGGGTCAGTAGCTATACACAGGGTCAGTTCCAGGGTCAGTAGCTATACACAGGGACAGTTCCAGGGTCAGTAGCTATATACAGGGACAGTTCCAGGGTCAGTAGCTATATACAGGGACAGTTCCAGGGTCAGTAGCTATATACAGGGACAGTTCCAGGGTCAGTAGCTATATACAGGGACAGTTCCAGGGTCAGTAGCTATATACAGGGTCAGTTCCAGGGTCAGTAGCTATATACAGGGACAGTTCCAGGGTCAGTAGCTATATACAGGGACAGTTCCAGGGTCAGTAGCTATATACAGGGACAGTTCCAGGGTCAGTAGCTATATACAGGGACAGTTCCAGGGTCAGTAGCTATATACAGGGACAGTTCCAGGGTCAGTAGCTATATACAGGGTCAGTTCCAGGGTCAGTAGCTATATACAGGGACAGTTCCAGGGTCAGTAGCTATATACAGGGACAGTTCCAGGGTCAGTAGCTATATACAGGGACAGTTCCAGGGTCAGTAGCTATATACAGGGACAGTTCCAGGGTCAGTAGCTATATACAGGGACAGTTCCAGGGTCAGTAGCTATATACAGGGACAGTTCCAGGGTCAGTAGCTATATACAGGGACAGTTCCAGGGTCAGTAGCTATATACAGGGACAGTTCCAGGGTCAGTAGCTATGTACAGGGACAGACTAAGCACACACCCCTGTGGGGCCCCCGTGTTGACGTTCAGTACCAGGGGACTATGGTGTTGAACGCTGAGCTGTAGTCAATGAACACCATTCTCACATAGGTATTCCTCTTATCTAGGTGGATGAGGGCAGTGTGATCTCAACCACTGTGCCTTACTTGACATTGACATTGAATATTTTGAAAACTTCCATCACAGTCTTCCCACATGAACATCCAGTAATAGGAATGTAGCTCAGTTGGTAGAGCATGGCGTTTGCAACGCCAGGGTTGTGGGTTCGATTCCCACGGGGGGGTATGAAAAATAAAAATAATGTATGCACTCACTAACTGTAAGTCGCTCTGGATAAGAGCGTCTGCTAAATGACTAAAATGTAAATGTAATTGTCACAGATTTTTCACCTAGTCGGCTCAGGGATTCGAAGCAGCAACCTTTCGGTTGCTGGTCCAATGTTATTAACCGCTAGGATACCTGCCACACCACTTCTAATATTAGGCTCATTAGAGTATGGGAACGGTTGTGATTATAGCTCAGTCTATGATGTAGGTCTAATAGCCTGTGTCTGTTGTTTTTGGGTGGTGTAATGATTTATAATGTCAATTTTAGAGGATCAAAAGAGTGAGCTGCAGCAGTAATAGTTTTGAAGCATGGTTGAGAACCCAGGTAAAAAGTGTTTTATTTTGGATATTCGGTGGACATACGGTATTCTTTCATCAATAGCTATTGAACCAAGCATGCCATGACTATGAAAATGATATATTCTGAATCGGGAGAGGATGGACAAAAATGCAGGCTTAAAAGATTATCTAATCATAATTTCAACAGCAAAATAACCTGAGGATTTTCTTCCATCCTCCCCCGATTCAGAATATAGCATTTTCATAGTCATGGCATGCTTCGTTCAATAGCTATTGAAGATTGAAAGCAAAAAAAAAAAATAATAATGTTTGTCCATCCTCCACTGATTTGGAATGTACATGGCCAAAAGTATGTGGACACCTGTATGTCGAACATCTCATTTCAAAATCATGGGCATTAATATGGAGTGTGTCCCACCTTTGCTGCTATAAAAGCCTCCACTCTTCTGTGAAGGCTTTCCACTAGATGTTGGAACATTGCTGCTGGGATTTGCTTCCATTCAGCCACAAGAGCATTAGTGAGGTCGGGCACTGATGTTGGGTGATTAGGCCTGGCTCGCAGTTGGCGTTCCAATTCATCCCAAAGGTGTTCGATGGGGTTGAGGTCAGGGCTATGTGCAGGCAAGTCAAGTTCTTCCACACCGATCTCAAAAAAACATTTCTTTATGGACCTCGATTTGTGCATGGGGGCATTGTCATGCTGAAACAGAAAAAGGCCTTCCCCAAACTGTTGCCACAAAGTTGGAAGCACAGAATCGTCTAGAATGTCATTGTATGCTGTAGCGTTAAGATTTCCCTTCACTGGAACTAAGAAGCCTGAACCATGAAAAACAGCTCCAGGCCATTATTCCTTCTCCACCAAACTTTACAGTTGGCACTATGGATTTGGGCAGGTAGCGTTCTCCTGGCATCCGTCAAACCCAGATTCGTCCGTCGGACTGCCAGATGGTGAAGCGTGATTCATCACTCCAGAGAATGAGTTTCCACTGCTCCAGAGTCCAATGGCAGCGAGCTTTACATCACTCCAGCCGACGTTTGGCATTGTGCATGGGGATCTTAGGTTTGTGTTCGGCTGCTCGGCCATGGAAACCCATTTCATAAAGCTCCCAACTAGCAGTTATTGTGCTGACGTTGCTTCCAAAGGTAGTTTGGAACTCGGTAGTGAGTGTTGCAACCGAGGACAGACGATTTTTACACGCTATGCACTTCAGCACTCGGCGGTCTCGTTCTGTGAGTTTGTGTGGCCTACCACTTCGCGGCTGAGTCGTTGTTGCTCCTAGGTGTTTCCACTTCACAATAACAGCACTTACAGTTGACCGGGGCAGCTCTAGCAGGGCAGAAATTTGACAAACTGACTTGTTGGAAATCTGCCATCCTATGACGGTGTCACGTTGAAAGTCACTGAGCTCTTCAGTACGGGCCATATTACTTCCAATGTTTGTGTATGGAGATTGCATGTCTGCCCGATTTTATACACCTGTCAGCAATGGGTGTGGCTGAAATAGCCGAATCCACTAATTTGAAGGGTTGTCCACATGCGTTTGGCCATGTAGTGTATCATCTTCATAGTTATGGCACGCTTTGTCTAGTAGCTATTGAAGATTGAAATCTGAAATCTTATTATAAAAAATATATATATAAAAAAACGGTGGATTTTTCTCCATCCACCCCTGATTCAGAATATATCATATCATAGTCATGATTGGTTGAATAGCTATTGACAAGAGAAAACCGAGTATCCAATATAAAACTAATTTTACCTCGGTGAGGTGGGAGGCTTAAAAACATCTACAATAAAGGGACCAAATCACTGCAATAGCCTAGACATTGAGGAACCCAATTCGATTTGGTGCTAGGGCGTCATCTACATTTCTCCAAGACCGCAGAATCTGAATCTTTGTCTATGTCTCGTTTAAAAAAAACAAAAAACATTCTCGCATATTACTGTAGCACGTATGTTCATTATCATTCTTGTTATGGGCTTGTCTGGTGATAAGCGCATATTTTACAACACTTTTACGCATTATGTCCAATAGGCCTACCCATAGAGTTGTGTACGCACACTGCGCACCTAAAGTACCCCTATTGAAATCCACTTTCTTGACTGTATCGTCCAATTGCGCAATAGCCTAAAATGCAGTATTGTTGAGTTGAATGATGATGCATCTTTTCCTAGGTTTGTTTATCTTTCCATTACCAACAATACAATCGCATCAGCGCAATAAATAATATAAGATAATGCTGGTGAGAGAACACACCCATCATTTTATAGACGGGCGGGGCTTGCTGACCAATTCTGAGGATTGTATTTCCCTACTAGTCCCACGCCTATCCGGAAGAGAAACTGCAACGAATTCGTGAGAAACTTTCTAAGATCGACATCAAGAAGCTACCGCAGGTATGAAAGTCAAACTGTAGATCGTTGATAAGCATTACATGTGTTATCTACATAGGCTAATCGACAGTATTTCTTATAGAATCATATTATTGTATAGTTATTGCCGATATTTTGTTATAATTGACCAAGCCCTATAGTGGACTAACCTGGTCATGTTATGTGTATCGTGGGAAGGTGGTGGTGATACATCCACTCGATGTTGCTGTCAATAGAATAGGCTAGATAATAACTGGACTATGAATAAGTTACATATCATTGTACTTGTCTTCTTTTCGTTTTTGTTTAAAGTACTTTGCTTTTGTTTCTTCCAGGAGATCATCTGAGATCACCACTTTTTCATACTCATATTCAGGACATAAGATGTGGCCTAGCCAAGGTAAGTAGACTGTACTAATACTGTATTATGCCATAGCTATGTTCATGTTATCGCCAAAGTTATATCAGTCAGATATATTACAATGTTTGTGAAATCCTGTTCAGGTCCCCCTGGACAGAACCCGGCCTTCCCCCCTGCCTACAACCCCGCATTCCCTGCTGGTCCAAACCCAGCACACCCCCAAGGCCAGAACCCCATGTACGCGCCTGGCACAAACCCTGCCTATCCCCCCGGTATGGCTCCCGGTATGGCTCCTGGTATGAATCCAGCCATGCCTCCGGGATCCGGTATGGCTCCTGGTATGGCTCCTGGTATGAATCCAGCCATGCCTCCGGGATCCATGCCCTATGGACAACACCCAGGAGGACAACACCCTTATCCAGCTGGACCAGGTGTACCTGGTTACCCAGGAGTCCACCCAGGCCCCTACCCTGGTGGGGTCCACCCAGGTGGAGTTTACCCCGGGGGCATGCATCCAGGCATGGCTGGGGGTGTGGCGGGAGTCGGGATGGGGGTCGGTGGACACAAGGCGCAAAAGAAGATGATGAAGAAGGCGAAGAAGGCGAAGAAGGCCCACAAAGCCGATAAACACCTGAAGCATCATGGAGGCCACAGGAAGGTGGGTGTCTCTGTTTGTGTGTGTTTAGTGTGTTTGTTTGTTTGTGTGTCAGTCAATAACAGGGAGGGTCTGTGGATTTTGAGTGCGGTTGACAGGTGACGGTTCCTCCCACTGATGGTTCCATGACTCACTCTGTGTGTCCCAAATAGCACCAAATTCCCTATAGTGTCCTTAGGGCTATGGTCAAAAGGAGTGCATTAGGGAATAGGGTGCCATTTGTGTGTGTCACTGTGCTTCTACATCTGCATTGCTTGCTGTTTGGGGGTTTTAGGCTGGGTTTCTGTATAGCACTTTGTGACATCTGCTGATGTAAAAAAGGGCTTTATAAATAAATGTAATTGATTTGGGATCCAGCTATTGTGTGTACTCTGAGTAGAGTCTGGTCCCCTCTGAGGTATTTTACTGTCCTGTTTGCCTCGTGTTAACATACTCACATGTTTTGTTCATCACATGACTAGGAAGACTGGAAATCGAGGTTCTTGCCCTGAGAACTAATAATGTGTGTGTACCCAACTCTTTGTTTTTGGTTTATTTCTGTGTTTCTCATCCTGCTGCCAAACTATATTTTATTTTTATTTTGTTGTGTGAGAGTGAGATGCTGTCTTTGTGTGAATCAGGCTCTGTTTGTGTTTGTTGTTTGCTGTTAGCATTTAGTCCTTTTCTCATCTGACAACTAATCTCTTGCAGACTGACGCACGTAACATAACTGGAATTGTATCATCTGTCAACAGATGGGCTGGGTGATCTTCAGGTCGAAAAGTTAGTGATCTTCAGGTCGAAAAGTTAGTGATCTTCAGGTCGAAAAGTTAGAGCGCTAGAAAGATGCCAGAGTTTCCTGGTTGGATGACCGTTTAACATTATTTTCCCCAGTCTGAGCTAATTTTTTCCCCCCCGAGGTCCAAATTGTCTTGATTGCTCGGAAGTCTGAGATTTCCCAGTTCCCAGTTGCTTTGTTCCCAGTTGATTTTTAGTCTCTGATCATTTGGAGAAATCACGATGGCGCAGGTGCTGAATTTCGGAAGGGGGAAGGGACATTTGACCCATAGGCTTGCCCGTAACTTGCAAAGAGAGAGAGGGGTAGAGCTCTCGCCCTGCTTCTGCTAGTATCTTTTCAAACACATCTACCCCCCCAGAACTTAATTGAGCATCTGATGCAATATTTTATTTCTGGGTTTCCGAGGTTATCTGTCAACCTATTTTCTTCTTGTTTTGTCGTGTGAGTGGTGCTGCCTTTCTTTATTAAGTCGTTGAGATAACGACTTATGTACTAGCTCTTACTAGCACGGATTTCACCGACAGCTTCTTTATTGAGAAACTTGCAACTGTGATATGTGGTTGTCTTACCTAGTTGAATGCACTGACTGTAAGTCACTCTGGATAAGAGAGTCTGCTAAATAACCAAAATGTCAATGTTAAAATGTTTTTTCCTCCCCAGCACTCTTCAAGCAGTAGCAGCAGCAGCAGCAGCGATGAGGAGTAAATGTCACCCAGTGATGTCACCAACAACATCCAACACAGTGTCAGAAAGACATCTTGAATTAAAATAGAAGAAGAGGACATTTTCCATTTAAAGTTGCAATGAGGTTAAGGAATGTGTTGTGGTTGGGATGGGGGACTATTATTAAGAATGGAAGAAAAAAAAAAACATTTTGAATATGAATTTGTATAACACTGTAACAAAAGTATGTATAATTAACACAATTATGACTTCATAGTCTTAACATTTAGGGATAGAGGCCAATGAATGTATGCATATCCTCATGACTATGCACTATCATGTATAATATTGTACCTTTACACTGATGAGAAATTATATTTCAAATGGTTGATATATTTCCAAATAGAAATAATATATAGGATATAGCTGAGCAAGTGAGATGTGTGGAATTTCCCCAGTAAAAAATCTAAATAAATATTGATTTTAATACTGGAATCATTGAAATGTGTAGTACTGTATTTACATCAACACAATATTTATCGGGTTTGACTTTATATTTCAGCTCTGACAGAGAAAAATATTGGCTACATTTGTATTCACGTGAACATATTTTTTTTACCTTGATGTGATACTGTAACAATTCCAATGTAGATTCTCGAGTAGTTTGTTACATTGTAACAGCTAATTGCAACATGCAGAGCTTTGTAACATCACATTTACTATCGCCTACTGTAACTTTGTGCGCAGTTTGTTTGATTGTAGCCAGATAGGCGGGTTTGCCCCGCTGTGGGAGGGTTCGGTGAAAGGGGGAAGTTCAGAAGGTCTAGTTCTGTTGTCTTTGTGTAAAGCAGTGGAGCGCCTGATCTCACGCTATCACTCTTCCCCGAATCCTTTTAAAACTCTTCCCCCGGGTTTCTACCCTCCCGAACCTCTCCCCTTCTACCCCACCCTCCCCCCGACAACACATCTCAAAACACGGATCAGGTAAGAATATTTAATCTATATATATTTGCGTGCAATAAAATGTAAAAGAAACGCACACCGCATCTTGCTAGCTAGCAGCACACACAGTCAGGCTTCACGTGAATTTGCCAGGCCGCACTACTATGCACGCAGCTCATAATAAAGCCAGCACGATCTTATTTATCAGTCAATTGGCTGCTATTTAAGCGTGTCAATTTGTAAATGATCAATGTTCGGGTGTTTTGTAGCGGATATGAAACCGATGTATATTCTTGAAAAATTGCTAGCGTGAATGACAAATGGACAGTCATTCATACGATAAAGCTCCACATGCTCCCCATACGGATGCTAGCCACCCAGTTAGTATGCTACGCTAGGTCATAAAGATAGCTAGCTAGCTAAATGCTAGACTGGAGGGCGCCGGCCGGTTACTGGCTCAACGGCATGCAGCTAGTTATGAGTGAAGTTAAATTCATTGCAGCCAAGTAATCGGACACATTTACATTTACATTGTCCATTCATTCACGAACTTGAATAGCAAGTTTGTTTCGCTCGGGATTCACTCTTGGGACCATTTAACTAGCTCGTTAGTTAGCCTAACATGCTAGCTAGCGAAATGTATCTCTGTGTAGGTAGCCAGCTAAGTGTGCTAAGTTACTAGCAAGCTTCAAGATGCACGTGAACATGAATCATTGCTATGATGACCACTCCAACGAAGTTAGATTGTTACTTTTAGTCTAAAGGCAGGTTACTTTGCATGAATCATGATACAGTACTAATTATAATCATGCATGCAACAACCTCACACTAGAAGGCCCCATTCTTGTTAGCCAATCATATCTCAACTCCACACGATGCTACGGTGGAGTTGAGATACTTAGCTACGTTCTTGTTTTGCAAATGTATTCGTTTCCCTCTTATAATAATGGCAAATCAGTTTAGATCAGGTGTTATGCTTGTATAAGTGTCCACATAAATCTCCTCCATTGAACTAAAAGTAGCTACCGCTGAAAGAAACCTGACATTATGTGGATGGTTTCAGCAGCTTACTTGTAAACCATGGGTTCTTCTATTGTTTCAGTTTCCAGACCCAATTTAAAAAATGTAACCTCCTCCCATGACCCAATTTAAAAAGAAATTCTGTGTGATTTATAGATGTATTCTCATAACTCGTGACCCACCTCTTACATGCCCAGGGCCCACTTGGTGTTCCGACCCATAGTTTAACAAACCCCGGTGTAAACAGTAATATGCTATCAAATTTCTTGAGATCAATAGCTCGCTTGCTAATTGGTGTTAGCGTGCCACGTCATAGGCTGATGGGTAAAAACCAAAACCCAGCGATTGTATTCAGTTCACTGATCTCACATTCTGTACTCAATTGTTCTCCTGCCCTATACTCTCTTAACTCTTCTTCCTTTGCACTATTCTAAAATGTCTTACTGTTCTCGTCTGACCTCCAGATCCCACCTTTGTGACCAAAGACCCCAGTTTTGACCCCTTCAGCAGTAGCTACTCCCATCCAGTGCTAGTTATGGACTCCGGTGTGATTGAAGGAGGACTCAATGTCACCCTCACCATTAGATTGCTGATGCACGGCAAGGTGAGTGACCTCCCACAGAAGGCGCGACTGAGTGTTAGCCCGCTGAGCTAAAGGCTAGGCAATGTCACCATGACCATTAGATTGCTGATGCACGGCAATGTGTGTGTGACCTCCCACAGCAGGTGACAGTAGGGTGCAACAAAATTGTTTTGGCCCGCTGAGCTAAAGCCTCTTAGAGATTAGCTCGGGGAGCAAGCACAAGTCTTCAGGTCTCAGACCAGGTCACTCATTAAGCATGGTTCACCAAACCACCTCTATTAATGGTCCACATGCCTTTTTCACATTATCGGTTGGAATGATTATTCATTCATCTGTGTTTCTCTTTTAGGAAGTTGGAAGCATCATTGGCAAGAAAGGTGAATCTGTGAAGAAGATGAGAGAAGAGGTGAGAAGCACACACACACACGCACACATTTTTGTTTGT
Organism: Coregonus lavaretus; assembly: GCF_964263955.1. NCBI lineage: Eukaryota > Metazoa > Chordata > Actinopteri > Salmoniformes > Salmonidae > Coregonus > Coregonus lavaretus. The sequence continues at coordinate 6,744,827 of NC_139999.1, read as the reverse complement.
GCAGTTGCTGCCGCTGGAAAGTAAATTTTTCCTGATCGCCTAATTTCCCGTCTCCTCCCCTGTGGTGTCCAGAGCGGGGCTCGCATCAACATCTCAGAGGGGAACTGTCCTGAGAGGATCATCACTCTGGCAGGCCCCACCACCGCCATCTTCAAAGCATTCTCCATGATCATCGAAAAGCTGGAAGAGGTAACTTGTGGTAACACTGTCCTGGATTGGACAGATTGTTCATTTTGTCATTATGGCATCTGTATGAAATATGATGTTGCTACATCTCAGTCCAGCCAAGGCGCAGGATAGATGAACAGACTGGAGACGTGTTCAGCTGCTCTTAAAGAAAAAATTGAATTTTTTATTTATTTAACAATACCTCCGTTTTTTTTTTCTTTCAAGTTTTAGTTGTCCTCAGAGTGACTGAACACCTACACATCCATCTACTATTGTGGTTTAAAAGTGGAGCTGGAGAGTAAGTAATAACTTTATGAATCTCCCCTTGTGTCTCCCAGGATATCAGCAGCTCCATGACGAACAGCACGGCCACCAGCAAGCCCCCGGTCACCCTACGCATCGTGGTGCCAGCCAGCCAGTGTGGTTCCCTGATCGGCAAGGGAGGCTGTAAGATCAAAGAAATCAGAGAGGTTGGTGGAAGACCATGAATGATTATGTAGAATGGAATCCAACTAATGACCCCCTGATCGTCACTTGAAACTCAATCAATATAGAATCTCAGACATCTCAATTTAAAAAAAATCATAGTACATTGTAATGAAATTATCAACACCATACATAAAATGTATTTGTATAATACATTTTTAAAGATATATTAAAGCAATCGAAAACAGATATAATAGCTAAATGTTTTTATTGTTATGAGAACCATACACTGCCTGGCAGAGGCTTTGGTATTTAGGGATTCGATTCATTCTCCCAGTAACAGTAACACCGGTGGGTGGAGGGGTGGGTGGGTGGAGGTCTACTCTTTAGAAGCGATCAGTAACATAACAACAAAGTCTGGGGGAAAAGGATTTTAAAAACTTGGTGGTGAAAAGGCAAAAAAATCAATAAGACAATTTTGTTGAACTTACAAGGCTATTTGCACATTGTAGCAACTGAAGTCGACCAGTCAACCTGCATCTGTCTCTCTCTCTCTGTCCTCTCCAGTCGACAGGCGCTCAGGTTCAGGTGGCAGGAGACATGCTTCCTAACTCAACAGAACGGGCCATCACCATCGCAGGGACCCCCCAGTCCATTATCGAGTGTGTCAAGCAGATCTGCGTGGTTATGCTCGAGGTAAGTGTAAGTACTATCCTCAGATCATTCATCTATTTAATTCATCATAAATATACATTTTCTTAATTGAGAAATGACCCTTGCATTCTCTTTGGTAATAGTATCTCTTGTTCAATTCTACAAAAGGGTTTGTTGAATTAAACCCATTCTCCTTCTCTCCTCCCCTCTTGTGTGTCCTACAGTCTCCCCCTAAGGGGGTCACCATCCCATACCGACCCAAACCTTCAGGATCCCCTGTCATCTTCGCAGGAGGACAGGTATGTTTGCAAAAAATTTTTATTCAGGAGATCATTTGATCAACCTACCGGGGCTTGAAAGGCGATTGGGGGGTTGCTGGGAGAATAAAATGACGTGTAGTTGATCTATCATCTGTCCTTTTTATATTTTTACTGGGAAATTACAAGTTCAACAAAATTGTCTTATTGATTTTATGCCTTTTCCCCACCAAGTTTAATCATTTTCCCCAGACTTTGTTGTTATGTTACTGATGGGATCTAAAGAGTAGACCTCCACCCACCCTCCACCCACCCTCCCTCCACCCACCCACCCACCCTCCCTCCACCCTGTTTTCTGTGTTTTCGATTGCTTTAATATCTCTTGAAAATGTATCTTTCCAGATAATGTGGATACTTTGTACAAGAATACAACTTTCAAATGTAGTTACAGTGGGGAAAAAAAGTATTTAGTCAGCCACCAATTGTGCAAGTTCTCCCACTTAAAAAGATGAGAGAGGCCTGTAATTTTCATCATAGGTACACGTCAACTATGACAGACAAATTGAGAATTTTTTTTCCAGAAAATCACATTGTAGGATTTTTAATGAATTTATTTGCAAATTATGGTGGAAAATAAGTATTTGGTCAATAACAAAAGTTTCTCAATACTTTGTTATATACCCTTTGTTGGCAATGACACAGGTCAAACGTTTTCTGTAAGTCTTCACAAAGTTTTCACACACTGTTGCTGGTATTTTGGCCCATTCCTCCATGCAGATCTCCTCTAGAGCAGTGATGTTTTGGGGATGTCGCTGGGCAACACGGACTTTCAACTCCCTCCAAAGATTTTCTATGGGGTTGAGATCTGGAGACTGGCTAGGCCACTCCAGGACCTTGAAATGCTTCTTACGAAGCCACTCCTTCGTTGCCCGGGCGGTGTGTTTGGGATCATTGTCATGCTGAAAGACCCAGCCACATTTCATCTTCAATGCCCTTGCTGATGGAAGGAGGTTTTCACTCAAAATCTCACGATACATGGCCCCATTCATCCTTTCCTTTACACGGATCAGTCGTCCTGGTCCCTTTGCAGAAAAACAGCCCCAAAGCATGATGTTTCCACCCCCATGCTTCACAGTAGGTATGGTGTTCTTTGGATGCAACTCAGCATTCTTTGTCCTCCAAACACGATGAGTTGAGTTTTTACCAAAAAGTTATATTTTGGTTTCATCTGACCATATGACATTCTCCCAATCCTCTTCTGGATCATCCAAATGCACTCTAGCAAACTTCAGACGGGCCTGGACATGTACTGGCTTAAGCAGGGGGACACGTCTGGCACTGCAGAATTTGAGTCCCTGGCGGCGTAGTGTGTTACTGATGGTAGGCTTTGTTACTTTCGTCCCAGCTCTCTGCAGGTCATTCACTAGGTCCCCCCGTGTGGTTCTGGGATTTTTGCTCACCGTTCTTGTGATCATTTTGACCCCACGGGGTGAGATCTTGCGTGGAGCCCCAGATCGAGGGAGATTATCAGTGGTCTTGTATGTCTTCCATTTCCTAATAATTGCTCCCACAGTTGATTTCTTCAAACCAAGCTTTTTACCTATTGCAGATTCAGTCTTCCCAGCCTGCTGCAGGTCTACAATTTTGTTTCTGGTGTCCTTTGACAGCTCTTTGGTCTTGGCCATAGTGGAGTTTGGAGTGTGACTGTTTGAGGTTGTGGACAGGTGTCTTTTATACTGATAACAAGTTCAAACAGGTGCCATTAATACAGGTAACGAGTGGAGGACAGAGGAGCCTCTTAAAGAAGAAGTTACAGGTCTGTGAGAGCCAGAAATCTTGCTTGTTTGTAGGTGACCAAATACTTATTTTCCACCATAATTTGCAAATAAATTCATTAAAAATCCCACAATGTGATTTTCTGGATTTTTTTTCCTCAATTTGTCTGTCATAGTTGACGTGTACCTATGATGGAAATTACAGGCCTCTCTCATCTTTTTAAGTGGGAGAACTTGCACAATTGGTGGCTGACTAAATACTTTTTTCCCCCACTGTATAAAGAGAGTTCAGAGGTGGTCGTGGTAGTATGAGTGTTTCCCAAATGGCACCTTATTCCCTTTATAGTGCACTACTTTAGACCAGGGGTTGTGGTCACAAGTAGTGCACTGAAGTGAATAGGCTGCCATTTGGGACGCGGCCTGTGTGTGTAGAAGCACAAGCGGCTCTTGTGGCTGTGAGTCGAGATGTTGATGGGATGCCTATGAACACTTTGTTGTTGTTTCAGGCATACGCCGTTCAAGGACAACATGCCATACCCCAGCCAGATGTAAGTGATGTTCTGTTGTCACCTTTCCATTGCTGCTTCCGGTGTTCCTATCCTCTCTGACCTACCATGCCCTCTCTACGCTCACTGTGCTTCAATATGCTCCCTATCCTACCAACCCTACAATACCTGTCCTCCCTACCAACCCTTCTCCACCCTACAATACCTATCCTCCCTACCAACCCTTCTCTACCCTACAATACCTGTCCTCCCTACCAACCCTTCTCTACCCTACAATACCTGTCCTCCCTACCAACCCTTCTCTACAATACCTATCCTCCCTACCAACCCTTCTCTACAATACCTATCCTCCCTACCAACCCTTCTCTACAATACCTATCCTCCCTACCAACCCTTCTCTACCCTACAATACCTGTCCTCCCTACCAACCCTTCTCTACCCTACAATACCTGTCCTCCCTACCAACCCTTCTCTACAATACCTGTCCTCCCTACCAACCCTTCTCTACAATACCTGTCCTCCCTACCAACCCTTCTCTACCCTACAATACCTGTCCTCACTACCAACCCTTCTCTACAATACCTGTCCTCCCTACCAACCCTTCTCTACAATACCTGTCCTCCCTACCAACCCTTCTCTACCCTACAATACCTGTCCTCACTACCAACCCTTCTCTACAATACCTGTCCTCCCTACCAACCCTTCTCTACCCTACAATACCTGTCCTCCCTACCAACCCTTCTCTACCCTACAATACATATCCTCCCTACCAACCCTTCTCTGCAATACCTATCCTCCCTACCAACCCTTCTCTACCCGACAATACCTGTGCTCCCTACCAACCCTTCTCTACAATACCTGTCCTCCCTACCAACCCTTCTCTACCCTACAAACCTGTCCTCCCTACCAACCCTTCTCTACAATACCTATCCTCCCTACCAACCCTTCTCTACAATACCTGTCCTCCCTACCAACCCTTCTCTACAATACCTGTCCTCCCTACCAACCCTTCTCTACAATACCTGTCCTCCCTACCAACCCTTCTCTACAATACCTATCCTCCCTACCAACCCTTCTCTACCCTACAATACCTATCCTCCCTACCAACCCTTCTCTACCCTACAATACCTGTCCTCACTACCAACCCTTCTCTACAATACCTGTCCTCCCTACCAACCCTTCTCTACCCTACAATACCTGTCCTCCCTACCAACCCTTCTCTACCCTACAATACATATCCTCCCTACCAACCCTTCTCTACAATACCTGTCCTCCCTACCAACCCTTCTCTACCCTACAATACCTGTCTTCCCTACCAACCCTTCTCTACAATACCTATCCTCCCTACCAACCCTTCTCTACAATACCTGTCCTCCCTACCATCAAGTGTATTAACAGTTTGCTGTATATTAACAGTTGTCTAGTGAATTAACAGGTTGCTGGTGCATTAACAACTCACATCCTCAGCATATCACTATGGGTTTAGGATTGAGGTGTTAGTTTAGGATAAGCCTTGTATTACTGTCTCAGTGATACTGTGTTGATTATACCATGGCCCTGGTTGGTTTTGGTAGGGGCCACGAGAGATCTCCTACTACATACGTAGTGTCCTATCCATCTGCCAGAAGACTGCAAGCAAACATTCCAAACTGAGTCCGAGTTCTCCTGAGCTACAGTGGAAAGACCATGGGGGTATAAATGAATAAAACGAAGAATGATTCCACAAGCCACACCACAATGGTCCATTTTAGAGCAATAGTTTTAGGAGAAGACGGGCTAACTGGTCAAGACAACTGGGTCTTGTTCATTAGCGCATGCCGGTGCATTGCAACAGAAAAGGTTTTACCAATCGTAAAATGAGCATTTCTTAGTCCCTCCCTGTTTCCATTTGGTTCCTAAAGGACACGACTCCAACTGCTATTATGCGTGTCTGAATGGTGAATGAAATGGTTTCGGTACTGTACTGACCATGCTTCTTTTACCGTCTCTTTCCTTTTCCGTTTCTCTCTCCCCCCCCCTCTTGCTCTCACAGTCTTCCTCTGCCTCCATCTCTCCACAGCTCACCAAGCTACACCAGCTAGCAATGCAGCAGAGTCCCTTTCCCATGGCCCCCAACAACCAGGGCTTCCAAGGTACTAGGGACTTAACCATACAATCCTTTTTAAAGAAAATATAAAAGGTTCTTGAAACCGCTGCGCTCAGAACTGGTGTGTGGACCAAAATGAGATCAGTCGTAGGTTTCACTCAGTTATTTGCTGTTTTTAAAATTTTTAAATTTTTAATTCATTCATTGAGACAACAGGTGTGAAAGACAAATGTTTTGGCTGTTAGGCCATCGCTAGTGTGTCACACTGATAAAAAAAAAGGAATCCTTGACAAAAACATTTTGTTGTAATGAACATGCCACCTCAATAATGGTGTTTAAATATAATGAATATGTTCCTCTTGGTCCTGGTTGTTTATTTATACATATTTGTATTTTTGTGTTGTTGATTTAGGAGGGATGGATGCCTCTGCCCAAACTAGCTCCCATGAGATGACCATTCCAAATGATGTAAGTATTTCCACAGTGATGACTCTGACCCTTCCCATTTCCATCAAGTGATTGGACAGTTCACACTATCAAATCAAATCCACTCTAGTTGGTTGGCTTAATTGACTTCCTGGTTCTCTCTCCCCTAGTTGATTGGCTGCATCATCGGTCGCCAGGGTTCTAAGATCAATGAGATCCGGCAGATGTCGGGTGCCCAGATAAAGATAGCCAACCCCGTGGAGGGCTCCGCGGACAGACAGGTCACCATCACTGGTTCCGCCGCCTCCATCAGCCTGGCAGAGTACCTCATCAACGCCAGGTCAGACACAACATCACAGTTACAACAAGCTTTTTAACCAACTACCATCTGTTGTCCTTCTAGAGTCAGGGGGATAGATCAACTTGGCGTTGCAAAATTCCAGAAAAGTTCCCAAAATTCCTAGGATGGAGGTTTCCCCAATTGGAGGACCTTCCTGCATGTTCCCTCCTGGTTCCTGGAATCCTCCAACCCGTGGACTTCGGGTTCTGGGACATTCTTTGATTTTTGGTGTCTGGTCCTGGATCACCACAGTTGGTTGGTGCAGCGGGCTTTTGATCTGGCCCAACACTAACTAACACGGAGCTGGGTTGGAACAAAAGCCTGCCGCTCCCCAGAACTGGAGTAGCCTAGTATTCTACCATGCCCCTTTTGGTATTTTCTGTAGAACAGAGAATCCACCCACCACCCTACACCACTGTACTTGGGCCGTTGACATTTGGGCGCCTCCCAGTCCATCTGCCTACAGTACAATGTGTTCAGTGTTTTGTGTTCGACTGACTGCCTAACCTCCTCCACCAACCTCTATATCATGTACTGTTATTGTACTGGCTCACTGCTGAATAGTTTAGTGTGTTTGTGGGGATCAGTTTAAACAAGACAATGCACATAATCACTCATCTTGATCACATAATGAGTAGGTATTTGGAATTCAAGGTGATTTGTAGATCAGCGATTCTGCGCAGTCCGGCTGCAACATTGTCTATCTCAAACACGCACATTGTCTCTTGAAACATGAGTCAGACTTCTAATGATGTCATCTCCCCGTGTACTCACTGGTGGCTACTATGCCTAGTTCTCCTATTGCCTTGTCTATCAGACTCTCACCCCCTCCTGACTGTCAGTCTGTCTGTTACCCCCTCACCCCCTCCTGACTGTCAGTCTGTTACCCCCTCACCCCCTCATGACTGTCAGTCTGTCTGTTACCCCTCCTCTCCCCCCTGACTGTCAGTCTGTCTGATACCCCTCCTCTCCCTCCTGACTATCAGTCTGTCTGTTAGTCCTCCTCTCCCTCCTGACTGTCAGTCTGTCTGTTACCCCTCCTCTCCCCCCTGACTGTCAGTTTGTCTGTTACCCCTCCTCTCCCTCCTGACTGTCAGTCTGTCTGTTACCTCTCCTCTCCCTCCTGACTGTCAGTCTGTCTGTTACCCCTCCTCTCCCTCCTGACTGTCAGTCTGTCTGTTAGTCCTCCTCTCCCTCCTGACTGTCAGTCTGTCTGTTACCCCTCCTCTCCCCCCTGACTGTCAGTTTGTCTGTTACCCCTCCTCTCCCTCCTGACTGTCAGTCTGTCTGTTACCCCTCCTCTCCCTCCTGACTGTCAGTCTGTCTGTTACCCCTCCTCTCCTCCTGACTGTCAGTCTGTCTGTTACCCCTCCTCTCCCTCCCTGACTGTCAGTCTGTCTGTTACCCCTCCTCTCCCTCCCTGACTGTCAGTCTGTCTGTTACCCCTCCTCTCCCCGCTGACTGTCAGTCTGTCTGTTACCCCTCCTCTCCCCGCTGACTGTCAGTCTGTCTGTTACCCCTCCTCTCCCTCCTGACTGTCAGTCTGTCTGTTACCCCTCCTCTCCCTCCTGACTGTCAGTCTGTCTGTTACCCCTCCTCTCCCTCCCTGACTGTCAGTCTGTCTGTTACCCCTTCTCTCCCTCCTGACTGTCAGTCTGTCTGTTACCCCTCCTCTCCCTCCTGACTGTCAGTCTGTCTATGTTACCTCTCCCCCCTGACTGTCAGTCTGTCTGTTACCTCTCCCTCCTGACTGTCAGTCTGTCTGTTACCCCTCCTCTCCTCCTGACTGTCAGTCTGTCTGTTACCCCTCCTCTCCCTCCTGACTGTCAGTCTGTCTGTTACCTCTCCCTCCTGACTGTCAGTTTGTCTGTTACCCCTCCTCTCCCCCCTGACTGTCAGTCTGTCTGTTACCCCTCCTCTCCTCCTGACTGTCAGTCTGTCTGTTACCCCTCCTCTCCCTCCTGACTGTCAGTCTGTCTGTTACCTCTCCCTCCTGACTGTCAGTCTGTCTGTTACCTCTCCCTCCTGACTGTCAGTTTGTCTGTTACCCCTCCTCTCCCCCCTGACTGTCAGTTTGTCTGTTACCCCTCCTCTCCCCCCTGACTGTCAGTCTGTCTGTTACCCCTCCTCTCCCTCCTGACTGTCAGTCTGTCTGTTACCTCTCCCTCCTGACTGTCAGTCTGTCTGTTACCTCTCCCCCCTGACTGTCAGTTTGTCTGTTACCCCTCCTCTCCCTCCTGACTGTCAGTCTGTCTGTTACCCCTCCTCTCCCTCCCTGACTGTCAGTCTGTCTGTTACCCCTCCTCTCCCTCCTGACTGTCAGTCTGTCTGTTACCCCTCCTCTCCCTCCTGACTGTCAGTCTGTCTGTTACCTCTCCCTCCTGACTGTCAGTCTGTCTGTTACCCCTCCTCTCCCTCCTGACTGTCAGTCTGTCTGTTACCCCTCCTCTCCCTCCTGACTGTCAGTCTGTCTGTTACCTCTCCCCCCCTGACTGTCAGTCTGTCTGTTAGTCCTCCTCTCCCTCCTGACTGTCAGTCTGTCTGTTACCCCTCCTCTCCCTCCTGACTGTCAGTCTGTCTGTTACCCCTCCTCTCCCTCCTGACTGTCAGTCTGTCTGTTACCCCTCCTCTCCCTCCTGACTGTCAGTCTGTCTATGTTACCTCTCCCCCCTGACTGTCAGTCTGTCTGTTACCTCTCCCTCCTGACTGTCAGTCTGTCTGTTACCCCTCCTCTCCTCCTGACTGTCAGTCTGTCTGTTACCCCTCCTCTCCCTCCTGACTGTCAGTCTGTCTGTTACCTCTCCCTCCTGACTGTCAGTTTGTCTGTTACCCCTCCTCTCCCCCCTGACTGTCAGTCTGTCTGTTACCCCTCCTCTCCTCCTGACTGTCAGTCTGTCTGTTACCCCTCCTCTCCCTCCTGACTGTCAGTCTGTCTGTTACCTCTCCCTCCTGACTGTCAGTCTGTCTGTTACCTCTCCCTCCTGACTGTCAGTTTGTCTGTTACCCCTCCTCTCCCCCCTGACTGTCAGTCTGTCTGTTACCCCTCCTCTCCCTGACTGTCAGTCTGTCTGTTACCCCTCCTCTCCCTCCTGACTGTCAGTCTGTCTGTTACCCCTCCTCTCCCTCCTGACTGTCAGTCTGTCTGTTACCTCTCCCTCCTGACTGTCAGTCTGTCTGTTACCCCTCCTCTCCCTCCTGACTGTCAGTCTGTCTGTTACCTCTCCCCCCTGACTGTCAGTCTGTCTGTTAGTCCTCCTCTCCCTCCTGACTGTCAGTCTGTCTGTTACCCCTCCTCTCCCTCCTGACTGTCAGTCTGTCTGTTACCCCTCCTCTCCCTCCCTCCTGTCAGTCTGTCTGTTACCCCTCCTCTCCCTCCTGACTGTCAGTCTGTCTGTTACCCCTCCTCTCCCTCCCTCCTGTCAGTCTGTCTGTTACACCTCCTCTCCCTCCTGACTGTCAGTCTGTCTGTTACCCCTCCTCTCCCCCCTGACTGTCAGTCTGTCTGTTATCCCTCCTCTCCCTCCTGACTGTCAGTCTGTCTGTTACCCCTCCTCTCCCCCCTGACTGTCAGTCTGTCTGTTACCTCTCCTCTCCCTCCCTGACTGTCAGTCTGTCTGTTACCCCTCCTCTCCCTCCTGACTGTCAGTCTGTCTGTTACCCCTCCTCTCCCTCCTGACTGTCTGTCTGTCTGTCTGTTACCCCTCCTCTCCCTCCTGACTGTCAGTCTGTCTGTTACCCCTCCTCTCCCCCCTGACTGTCAGTCTGTCTGTTACCCCTCCTCTCCCTCCTGACTGTCAGTCTGTCTGTTACCTCTCCCCCCTGACTGTCAGTCTGTCTGTTACCTCTCCCTCCTGACTGTCAGTCTGTCTGTTACCCCTCCTCTCCCTCCTGACTGTCAGTCTGTCTGTTACCCCTCCTCTCCCTCCTGACTGTCAGTCTGTCTGTTACCCCTCCTCTCCCTCCTGACTGTCAGTCTGTCTGTTACCCCTCCTCTCCCTCCTGACTGTCAGTCTGTCTGTTACCCCTCCTGACTGTCAGTCTGTCTGTTACCCCTCCTGACTGTCAGTCTGTTACCCCTCCTCTCCCTCCTGACTGTCAGTCTGTCTGTTACCCCTCCTCTCCCTCCTGACTGTCAGTCTGTCTGTTACCCCTCCTCTCCCTCCTGACTGTCAGTCTGTCTGTTACCCCTCCTCTCCCCGCTGACTGTCAGTCTGTCTATGTTACCTCTCCCCGCTGACTGTCAGTCTGTCTATGTTACCTCTCCCCCCTGACTGTCAGTCTGTCTGTTACCCCTCCTGACTGTCAGTCTGTCTGTTACCCCTCCTGACTGTCAGTCTGTTACCCCTCCTCTCCCTCCTGACTGTCAGTCTGTCTGTTACCCCTCCTCTCCCTCCTGACTGTCAGTCTGTCTGTTACCCCTCCTCTCCCTCCTGACTGTCAGTCTGTCTGTTACCCCTCCTCTCCCTCCTGACTGTCAGTCTGTCTGTTACCCCTCCTCTCCCCGCTGACTGTCAGTCTGTTACCTCCTCCCTCCATACCCACCAGCCTGTCCTGTAACCTCCCTCCCTCCCTCCCCACCAGCCTGTCCTGTAACCTCCCTCCCTCCCTCCCCACCAGCCTGTCCTGTAACCTCCCTCCCCACCAGCCTGTCCTGTAACCTCCCTCCCTCCCCACCAGCCTGTCCTGTAACCTCCCTCCCTCCCTCCCCACCAGCCTGTCCTGTAACCTCCCTCCCCACCAGCCTGTCCTGTAACCGTCCCGACTGTCCCTCTTTTTCCTTCTTGTCTCTGTTGTTTCTACAGCGTAGAGTCCTCTAAACCCTCCTCCTCGAACCCTGAACAGACCCACAGCACCAGCCTCCTCTGCCCTCCTCTTCTCTTCACTACTACCACCTCCTCTCCTGCTGCTACCTCCTCTACTGCTTCCTCCTCCTCCTCTTCTTCCTCCTGTTTGGCGCCCCCTTCCTCCATCTCTCTGTCCTTGTTGGTTCCTCCTGGCGCTCCCTCCCCCTCTGACTCCTCCCTCCCCCCCAGCTCCCCTACTGTCTCCAGTCTGCTCAGTCTTAAGCCCCTCCCCCTCCTGGCCCTCCATGTTGTCTCCTCCAGTAAACCCGCCCACTCAGCCAATCCTGAGCCAAAGCTCTCCTCAGAGCTGGGCTCCAAGTCTAAGAGGCGAAGGCTTTCCCCCTACTAACACTACAGCCATAGTAGAAGTACAGACATGAAGTACGTCCCAAATAACACTCTATTCCCTATATAGTGTGCTACTTTTGACCAGGGCCCTATGCGGAATAGGGTGCCATTTGGGACGTAATCAAGCTTAGTATTGTCTGTACTGAGTCCTGCTCTGCTGTTGTACCTGGCTGTGCATCATGCTTCTTAACTTTTTTAAAGTAAAAAAATAAAGAAGCCACACAAAAAAAAAAAGCTAAATGCCCAGATATGGCATGAGGTCTCGTCCATGTGTTGTGGGTCCACTGCTTGGTTTGTCACCTTCCCCAAGGACTCTTGAGTCCCTGATATTTCTATCAGCATGGACACTGTTCTCAGACTGACACATTTCTTGACTAATTAAAAGCTTTTGATTGGTTTTCTCTTCTTGCTGTGAGCTCAGGTAACACCTCTCATGCCATAATAATATAATCATATTAAGATCTCAAACTGTATTATTTCATTTATTTGAGGAAAATATCTGAATGTGGACTTTGACATACCTGGGTATTATCTGTGGGAGCTGGTTACATTTGTTGTGAACTGTTTTATTATAATGCTGATATCCTTGTTTTAACACGTTCGGTGTCAAATGTTTGATGTTAAACTAGTCTCACTGGGGCGCCATGATCACGTTTAATAGTTTATCCTCGGGTATCGTATGTTATCTAATTAAATCCCCCTCCTCATTATGAGTCATTGGACCTGTACAACTTCAGGAAAGTGATGTCATCGTAACTAAAGTAGTTAACAACGATTTGAATCGAGCCATAGACCTCTACTGCTATGGCTATAGTCTGTTTAGCAGAGCTCAACTGCTGCTCTCTGCTGCTTTACGACCCATTTTAGTACTGGTCAGAAGTCAGTGACAACAATTAAGAGGACAGGAAAGAAGTTGAATACATTGTTTAGGACTTGGGATGTGATGTCAAGGAAATGGCATTCCTCTCAGCTGTTTTGGTATGTTAATCTACAGACGGGGTTTGTTTCTATTGGGTAGATGTTTCTGCATTGTGAATCGTAAGAAGCTTCGGTGAGGTTTGTAAAAGGTTTAAATTGTAAAAAGGTTTTTATCGTGTGTGTGTGATCTGATTTGGAACACACAGCTTGGCTTATTGTCTCCCCCTTTCGATCTCTCAATGTGTCTCTCTCCAGGCTCTCATCCGAAGCGACAGGACTGGCGGCCAACTGATAGAACAGACTACATAGATCTGATCTGCACTAACCCCCCTCCCCACTTTTTACCTTCTACCACCCATCGATCCATCACTCGGCTCTCCTTTAAAGTGGTCAATGCAACTATCCAACTTAGTTTTTACCTTTTTTCTTTTCTTTTTTTTTTGTTGTTAAAAAATCACCACCCACCAGATTTTTTTATTTAATTTGATCTGAATTCATTGTTTTTACGAAGAAAACAATGAGGTTTTTAAGTCCCTGTTTGAAGTTTTTAAAGATTTATTCATAGATAAATAAATTTGGCGATGGAAAGCTCTCCTAGTCTTTCTTTATACTGTCACGACTAGAGGAGAATAATCTGAAGGTTTAATTCTGTAAAAGTTCAATTTTTGTTTTCTTTAAAAGGGAAAAGGGGAAAAAAACGAAAAATAAATCTCGAAAATAAAAATAGATTGACTGTTTCCCTGCATATTTAAACCCCCTCCCCCATTCCCTAGTCATTTTATCCATTTGAATATCTGCAAAAACTCACCTTGATTTAATGTTCATCACCAAAGGGGGAATATGGAGCTTGTGCTATCGTCACTGCTGGTATTTTGGGTATGACAAACATCTCTAACAGTACTAGAAGACGTGGATATTGCATTAATGGAAAATACTTTAAAACCGGCGTGCGAACACATTTCACCTGAAACTTTTTGTTTCCGTGTCATTCCTAAGTTTCTACCTTTCCTTTTACCCCGTGTCATATGTTCAGGGTGTGTCCCAAATTGCACACTAGTCCCTATATAGTGCACTATAAACGCAATAGGGTGCCATTTGGGACGCCGACTATATTGCTGGGGTCGGGAGGTTGTTGGGGTTCGGCTCGAGGGCTAGGAAGTAGAGGACAATCCTCGTTTTTCTTTAAAGACTGATAATACCACAAAAATAGTTGGAATATTTGTTTTAAATTGTTTCTTTTTTATTTACCAAAGGGGATAGAGTCCTGAATAATGACAGGCGTGTGTGTCTAAGTGTGCGGAGAGAAACTAAGATATTATGGATGGTCGTTAAGCTGAAACTAAGACAACGAAAAGGGCGATTTAAATTAGTTAACACTAGTTTCCTGCTCTTTGCTGAAGTCAGATTTTATTTTTTATTATTTGCAGGAAATAAACCTTTTGTGCACGTTTTTGGAAAGACTGTAGACCTGGGTGCCACCACATTGTTAAAATAAACTACAGAAATAAAGATGTGAAATGCTCAAACTACAAATTCTCTGTCTTTGTGTTGCTTCATGGTGTGTGTGTGTGTGTGTGTGTGTGTGTGTGTGTGCGTGTGTGTGTGCGTGTGTGTGTTTTTTTTGGGGGATGACTAATATACTTCATAAAGGCTCTTATTCTACTCTGCCGTTCTTTGGAATGGTACCTGCTATGCTTTTATGAAAACCTATACAAATCATTCAGCATTAAAAACTGAAACGCCAACATTGCCAGTTTTTGAACAGTGAGTTTTTTTTTATTTCTTAATTTGTTTCTTAAATATATTTATTGTACACAGATACAATACATAATGCAATATAAAAACAAACTGTTATTTTTTAATTTTTTTTTATAAATGAGTCTGTTTCTGATTCAGCATTACGGAAACAAGCCTGATCCCAGATCTGTTTATGCGGTCTTGCCAAACATTTGTGCACCTGACAATGACCATAGGAGTTAGTAAGACAATACAAACAAACATATCTGGGACCAGGCTAATTCGGAAAAAACATACAAGAATGACCCTCTATTTCTCCAGTCACCAGAGGGCATTGGTCTTTTGCTGTATTGGCAACAAAACAATTATTTATCTGTTTGACTGATGACACATGTCTGGATGACATCCAAGCATAAGACCTAGTAGTTATATAGTTAATGCTAGACTTGAGGGGACAGAATACATTCTGAGATCTGAACATTCAAAATAAACACTATAAAACCTTAAGATATTAAGGAGCTGCCATTTTATAGCTTATCAAATGGAACCTGCCGAGTCATCCAATAGAGTAGACCGTGAAGTTGGAGCAGAATCCTCTCAATGCCACAGAGGATTTAATGGCGGCTGTTCAAACATGGGCCTCTATTGCGTCCCAGTTCTGCCCAAGTGTTCACTTCTGCCTGAGTTTGCACTTGCACACTCCTCCCCATGGATAAAATAAATAATAATTGGACTGGTTGAGGTGCGGTTTCACCGTAGTTCTCACACCAGTCCTTTCCTTTTCAATCCATGAAGGGGAAATGAACAAGTGCACGTTTAGGGTAGGGTGGAGAATCGGGACGCAGCCTCAGTTGACAGGGAACTAACTAGTTGCCAGGGAACTAGTAAGGAACAAACTCGTCTGTTGCTGTTGAGTTGGATAGTTTCCATAGAGAGAGAGAGATAGGTCATTGGTGAGTGGTGGTGATGTCATATAACTAGAATCCCTATAGATTCTGTTTCTATGGGTGATATGTCCCTTTGATCTGAGCCTCATGCTCTGATAGACATCTGCATTTGGACTGAAATCCAATCCAACCCATACATACTATATTACAAGCATGCTTTAGTGATCTATCTGTACACTTCTAGATGCACATGGTCCGTGACTGAGGCTTCGTCCCTAATGGCACCCTATTCCTTAAGAAGTGCACTACTTTTGACCCAGACTGTGGGAAAAGTAGTGCACTATATAGGGATTAGGGTGCCATTTGAGATTTGACCTGAGGTTTTGTTCTCAAAGGTATCCTAGTAGGTGGTATTGCATTTTAATACAGTATAAACACTGCAATACCAAATAAATACAATAGTTAATCTACAAAAACATGTCATGACAGACCCTGAAAGAAAGGGGCTATAGGTTAGTTTTGCTCCATGCTGCAGCCAGGGGAATGATTCTGAGTTAGTGGACATATTGCTTGTTCTTTAGCTATTATTGTTCTGTTCTCCAGCCTGTGTCTTAATGCCAAAGAAATAGAAGTACTAGATTCTATTTCTATGCTTACTAATGCCCTGTCATCGTCATTATGAACAGCATCCGGTACCAGACCAATAGAATATCTATGTTCAGATTCAGTAGGCAAATGTTGAATGTTTCAGAAAGAAATGTCATAAATAGAGCTGACATGATTCCTTTGTTGTCAGAGGCATGTTTGTTCTACATAACATATTTCTATCTGAGCATTCCACAACGTTGTGCCCTGCTCAACGCAACCCAGTTCTGCAACGGAAACAGTTTAACGTTTACTCTAGGAGCCAAACGGAACGAAACGGGGAGGAACCTACCTAAATCTGTCCAATAGAAACTCTTGTTTTCGTTACAAAACGTTTTGCAATAGAATCGGCATTATGAATACACCCCTGTTCTGTGTGGTACAATACAATAGCGCCCTCTAGTGTAAAACATCAGTCAGCACCATTACATGATACAGTGGTAACATTTTAACTCATACAAATTATGTTTCTTCCTTGTATAGTGTGTCAAGAGGTCAGATATTTACATACAGTTAATGTTAACATAAATAAAATACAAATTGTATAAAAAATTAGGACAACAAAATCCCTGATGCAAAACAATAAATAAATACATGAAAATGTAAACAACTGAAAAAGAAGAATGCAGCCATTGATTTTCTCTCATCAATAAATAAATAAAATTACACTCAGTGCATAATGCTTGTGAGGAAACAGGATTTTGGACATAAATAATCACTACAAATCAAATAAACATATAAGTGCAAAAAACAACATTAGGTGCCTCACCGATGATGTTGACATTGACAATTGGAAGGTGTAATGACACTAATATTGTAACATCTGAATGGGAGACATTACATAGATAGATGTTGAAATATAACACAATCAGGAAGTAAGAAACAACGGTTGTGGATAGTGAAGGAATCACTATAACGTGTAGACGTTATATCAGTAGCCTGGTGGTGCAGAGGTCACTGTAGGTGAGGTGAGTTGGAGTGTTTTTGCAAAGCTGGGTTTGGGGAGTGTTAGCATGATCCAATATCAGTTTGTGTGTTACAATGACCACAGGAGTTGGCAAGGAAGCAGAAACAGATCTGGAATTAAGCTAGTCGAGTAGGGCTGGGGAGTGGGGCTTTGGGAATAGGGCTGGGGTAATGGGGCTGGGAGAGTAGGGCTGGGGGAGTGGG
This sequence comes from Coregonus lavaretus, assembly GCF_964263955.1. Classification (NCBI taxonomy): domain Eukaryota; kingdom Metazoa; phylum Chordata; class Actinopteri; order Salmoniformes; family Salmonidae; genus Coregonus; species Coregonus lavaretus. Next base: position 6,727,640 of record NC_139999.1, on the reverse strand, counting down.
AGGGGGGACTGGGGCTGGGGGAGTAGGGCTGGGGGAGTAGGGCTGGGGAATGGGGCTGGGGAGTAGGGCTGGGGCTGGGGGAGTAGGGCTGGGGGAGTGGGAGGGGGGACTGGGGCTGGGGGAGTAGGGCTGGGGCTGGGGGAGTAGGGCTGGTGCTGGGGAGTAGGGCTGGGGAGTAGGGCTGGGGAGTAGGGCTGGGGAATGGGGTTGGGGAGTAGGGCTGGGGAGTAGGGCTGGGGAGTAGGGCTGGGGAATGGGGCTGGGGAGTGGGGCTGGGGAGTAGGGCTGGGGAATGGGGCTGGGGAGTAGGGCTGGGGAATGGGGCTGGGGAGTAGGGCTGGGGAATGGGGCTGGGGAGGAGGGCTGGGGAGTGGGGTTGGGGAGTAGGGCTGGGGAGTAGGGCTGGGGAATGGGGCTGGGGAATGGGGCTGGGGAGTAGGGCTGGGGAATGGGGCTGGGGAGTGGGGCTGGGGAGTAGGGCTGGGGAATGGGGCTGGGGAGTAGGGCTGGGGGAGTAGGGCTGGGGGAGTAGGGCTGGGGAATGGGGCTGGGGAGTAGGGCTGGGGAATGGGGCTGGGGAGTAGGGCTGGGGAGTGGGGCTGGGGAGTAGGGCTGGGGAATGGGGCTGGGGAGTAGGGCTGGGGAGTGGGGCTGGGGAGTAGGGCTGGGGAATGGGGCTGGGGGAGTAGGGCTGGGGAGTGGGGCTGGGGAGTGGGGCTGGGAAGTAGGGCTGGGGAATGGGGCTGGGGGGTGGGGCTGGGGAGTGGGGCTGGGAAGTAGGGCTGGGGAGTGGGGAATGGGGCTGGGGAATGGGGCTGGGGAGTGGGGCTGGGGAGTGGGGCTGGTCTCCTCACCAGTTGGTGCTGGGGGGCCTATGGTGCTGGGGCTCTGTGTAGCCTGAGTGGTCCAGCTCTACACTGTCACAGTCAGAGTCATCATACAGGCCCTGGGTTAGAGGAAGAGAGAGAGAGAGGGAGAGTTAGAGGATGGTAATGGGCATTCCTAGCCATCTCACCTTAATATTAGCCTGGATTCTAGTATGCTTGTGCTATCATTCCACTCATTGGGCTCCCGAGTGGTGCAGCGGTCTAAGGCACTGCATCTCAGTGCTTGAGACGTCACTGCAGACCCCCTGGTTCGATTCCAGGCTGTATCACAACCGGCCGTGATTGGGAGTCCCATAGGGCGGCGCACAATTGGCCCAGCGTCGTCCGGGTTTGGCCGGTGTAGGCCGTCATTGTAAATAAGAATTTGTTCTTAACTGACTTGCCTAGTTAAATGAAGGTAAAATTTAAAAAAAATTGCCACTCCTTGTCACGCACAACATGTTTGACTGGCAAGGTGTGTAACGATAGCACAAACAGACTGGACCCAGGCTACCTGAGTATTACCTGGCTTGTAAATATTCTGTCCCCCTAAAACTGGGCCCTAGTGATCAGGGAAAACGAAGGTCCCTACACTAGAGCGAAATCCAAATGTAACCATATGTTCTGTTATAGGAATGTTGGCCCTATAACAATCAGAGAATGCATTGTAATGGGATTCCTGCTCTCCTCATTTCTCTGTTGCTTATGGCTAAACATAACAGTTCCCATGGTAACCCTACCTCATAGTTCTAGTTGTCATAGTAACCCTACCTCGTAGTTTCAGTTCCAGTCGTATCGTTGTCATAGTAACCTGAGCCCTGCCTACCTCACAGTTCTGCCCCGTGTTGAGCTGGGTCTTGACCTGGCGGATGGCGGCCTCCTTCTCTGATAAACCGTCGGCGGGGTCGAGGGCGGGGTCGGCGGGGATCTCCGACCCCTGGGACAGAAGGTCGTCGCTCTTGTCGTCCAGCCGCTCGTCCGTGTTGGTACTGACCACATCCGGCGTGCCGCTGTGGGAGTGGTCGCTGGTGTTGCCCTCCTCTCCGTCCGACACGGACACGGCAGACAGGTTCTCAGAGCTGAAGGTGGACAGGGACTGGCACTTGGTGATGCTCAACGGTCGACTGCATGGGGAAGAAAAAAGGTACAGGACATAGATGAAATCATTGGGCTCTCACAGACACAAACTCTATTTGGATTATACCAAGACGTTCTTTCTGCTGGACTAGTACTAGTATACAATCATGACTATATACTGTATAATGAATCATGACTATATACTGTATAATGAATCATGACTATATACTGTATAATGAATCATGACCATATACTGTATAATGAATCATGACCATATACTGTATAATGAATCATGACCATATACTGTATAATGAATCATGACTATATACTGTATAATGAATCATGACTATATACTGTATAATGAATCATGACTATATACTGTATAATGAATCATGACCATATACTGTATAATGAATCATGACTATATACTGTATAATGAATCATGACTATATACTGTATAATGAATCATGACTATATACTGTATAATGAATCATGACTATATACTGTATAATGAATCATGACTATATACTCTATAATGAATCATGACTATATACTGTATAATGAATCATGACTATATACTGTATAATGAATCATGACCATATACTGTATAATGAATCATGACCATATACTGTATAATGAATCATGACCATATACTGTATAATGAATCATGACTATATACTGTATAATGAATCATGACCATATACTGTATAATGAATCATGACCATATACTGTATAATGAATCATGACTATATACTGTATAATGAATCATGACCATATACTGTATAATGAATCATGACCATATACTGTATAATGAATCATGACCATATACTGTATAATGAATCATGACTATATACTGTATAATGAATCATGACTATATACTGTATAATGAATCATGACTATATACTGTATAATGAATCATGACCATATACTGTATAATGAATCATGACTATATACTGTATAATGAATCATGACCATATACTGTATAATGAATCATGACTATATACTGTATAATGAATCATGACTATATACTGTATAATGAATCATGACTATATACTGTATAATGAATCATGACTATATACTGTATAATGAATCATGACTATATACTGTATAATGAATCATGACTATATACTGTATAATGAATCATGACAATATACTGTATTATGTATAAGATGTATATTCCTACCGTCTCCGTGGTAACTCCACCTCACTGTCCACCTCTCCCTCCTCCTCCTCGGAGGACACACCACGTCTCTGCAGAAGTAAAGGGAAGATAAGAGGAATCACTACAGTTTTCTAGGCTATTTATTGGGCCTGACTCTAGGTTAGTTAGTAGAACTGGTCAGGAGAATCTCCTAACTCTAGGTTAGTTAGTAGAACTGGTCAGGAGAATCTCCTAACTCCAGGTTAGTTAGTAGAACTGGTCAGGAGAATCTCCTAACTCTAGGTTAGTTAGTAGAACTGGTCAGGAGAATCTCCTAACTCTAGGTTAGTTAGTAGAACTGGTCAGGAGAATCTCCTAACTCCAGGTTAGTTAGTAGAACTGGTCAGGAGAATCTCCTAACTCTATGTTAGTTAGTAGAACTGGTCAGGAGAATCTCCTAACTCTATGTTAGTTAGTAGAACTGGTCAGGAGAATCTCCTAACTCCAGGTTAGTTAGTAGAACTGGTCAGGAGAATCTCCTAACTCTATGTTAGTTAGTAGAACTGGTCAGGAGAATCTCCTAACTCCAGGTTAGTTAGTAGAACTGGTCAGGAGAATCTCCTAACTCCAGGTTAGTTAGTAGAACTGATCAGGAGAATCTCCTATCTCTAGGTTAGTTAGTAGAACTGGTCAGGAGAATCTCCTAACTCCAGGTTAGTTAGTAGAACTGATCAGGAGAATCTCCTAACTCCAGGTTAGTTAGTAGAACTGGTCAGGAGAATCTCCTAACTCCAGGTTAGTTAGTAGAACTGATCAGGAGAATCTCCTATCTCTAGGTTAGTTAGTATAACTGGTCAGGAGAATCTCTTGGTTCTAGGTTAGTTAGTAGAACTAGCCAGGAGAATCTCCTAACTCTAGGTTAGTTAGTAGAACTGGTCAGGAGAATCTCCTAACTCCAAGTTAGTTAGTAGAACTGATCAGGAGAATCTCCTAACTATAGGTTAGTTAGTAGAACTGATCAGGATAATCTCCTAACTCCAGGTTAGTTAGTAGAACTGGTCAGGATAATCTCCTAACTCTAATTTAGTTAGTATAGTAAAGCCACCAGATGCCATCCATCTTGCCCTACTACTGATGACTACCTGTTTGCGTGTGACTTGTTTCCGGTAGAGCAGTGCTGCAGGTGTGAGGTGTTGGCTCCTGGGTGACCTGATGATCCCTGTGCCCTCCTCCTTGTCCTCCCCGTCCTGAAGTAACCTTCCTGGGCCTCCCAGCACCGATCCCCTCCCTGCCGCTGCCCCCCTCCCACAGGGGGAGTCTGGGCTGCTGGAGAACGGGATGGAGACCGCGTCCTCGCTGGGGGTGTTGCTACGCGGTGGGGTCTCTGTTTGGTCATCTGTCCCCACCCCTCCATCCTCCGTCCCTCCTCCTTCTCTTCCTCCTCCATCACCTCCTCCTCCACCTGTAAGTCATTCACCAACCAGCATCAGTTTCCTAGTTTCCTAAATACAGAAGACTATAAACCATAACTGACTATATTTACACTATATTTATTTGCACTATATTAATATGCACTATATTTATTGACACTATATTAATATGCACTATATTTATTGACACTATATTTATTTACACTATATTTATTTGCACTATATTTATTTGCACTATATTAATATGCACTATATTTATTGACACTATATTTATTTACACTATATTAATATGCACTATATTTATTGACACTATATTTATTTACACTATATTAATATGCACTATATTTATTGACACTATATTTATTTACACTATATTTATTTGCACTATATTTATTTGCACTGTAGTTATATGCACAATATTTATTTGCACTACATTTATTTATGTATGTTTGACTCATCATGTCTTGTGATGTACAGTGAGGGAAAAAAGTATTTGATCCCCTGCTGATTTAGTAAATTTGCCCACTGACAAAGAAATGATCAGTCTATAATTTTAATGGTAGGTTTATTTGAACAGTGAGAGACAGAATAACAACAAAAAAATCCAGAAAAACGCATGTCAAAAATGTTATAAATTGATTTGCATTTTAATGAGGGAAATAAGTATTTGACCCCCTCTCAATCAGAAAGATTTCTGGCTGCCAGGTGTCTTTTATACAGGTAACGAGGTGAGATTAGGAGCACACTCTTAAAGGGAGTGCTCCTAATCTCAGTTTGTTACCTGTATAAAAGACACCTGTCCACAGAAGCAATCAATCAGATTCCAAACTCTACACCATGGCCAAGACCAAAGAGCTCTCCAAGGATGTCAGGGACAAGATTGTAGACCTACACAAGGCTGGACTTGGCTACAAGACCATCGCCAAGCAGCTTGGTGAGAAGGTGACAACAGTTGGTGCGATTATTCGCAAATGGAAGAAACACAAAATAACTGTCAATCTCCCTCGGCCTGGGGCTCCATGCAAGATCTCACCTCGTGGTGTTGCAATGATCATGAGAACGGTGAGGAATCAGCCCAGAACTACACGGGAGGATCTTGTCAATGATCTCAAGGCAGCTGGGACCATAGTCACCAAGAAAACTATTGGTAACACACTACGCCGTGAAGGACTGAAATCCTGCAGCGCCCGCAAGGTCCCCCTGCTCAAGAAAGCACATATACAGGCCCGTCTGAACTTTGCCAATGAACATCTGAATGATTCAGAGGAGAACTGGGTGAAAGTGTTGTGGTCAGATGAGACCAAAATCAAGCTCTTTGGCATCAACTCAACTCGCCGTGTTTGGAGGAGGAGGAATGCTGCCTATGATCCCAAGAACACCATCCCCACCGTCAAACATGGAGGTGGAAACATTATGCTTTGGGGGTGTTTTTCAGCTAAGGGGACAGGACAACTTCACCGCATCAAAGGGACGATTGACGGGGCCATGTACCGTCAAATCTTGGGTGAGAACCTCCTTCCCTCAGCCAGGGCATTGAAAATGGGTTGTGGATGGGTATTCCAGCATGACAATGACCCAAAACACACGGCCAAGGAAACAAAGAAGTGGCTCAAGAAGAAGCACATTAAGGTCCTGGAGTGGCCTAGCCAGACTCCAGACCTTAATCCCATAGACAATCTGTGGAGGGAGCTGAAGGTTCGAGTTGCCAAACGTCAGGCTTCAAACCTTAATGACTTGGAGAAGATCTGCAAAGAGGAGTGGGACAAAATCCCTCCTGAGATGTGTGCAAACCTGGTGGCCAACTACAATAAACGTCTGACCTCTGTGATTGCCAACAAGGGTTTTGCCACCAAGTACTAAGTCATGTTTTGCAGAGGGGTCAAATACTTATTTCCCTCATTAAAATGCAAATCAATTTATAACATTTTTGACATGTTTTTCAGGATTTTTTTGTTGTTATTCTGTCTCTCACTGTTCAAATAAACCTACCATTAAAATTATAGACTGATCATGTCTTTGTCAGTGGGCAAACGTACAAAATCAGCAGGGGATCAAATACTTTTTTCCCTCACTGTATGTCCTGTGACTCTCTATATGATACATTATGGGCTGGTTTCCCCGACACAGAAATATCCTAAAATGTAGTCTTTATCTGTGTACGGGAAACCAGCCTTAAATGTATGCCAGGTATCCCTGTATTCAGTGCATTTGGAAAGTATTCAGACCCCTTGACTTTTTTCACATTTTGTTACGTTACAGCCTTATTCTAAAATTGATTAAATTGTTTTTTTTCCCTCGTCAATCTACACACAATACCCCATCATGACAAAGCAAAAACAGGTTTTTAGAAATGTCCCTCGATCCTGACTAGTCTCCACAGTATGATGCTGCAACCACTATGCTTCACCGTAGGGATGGTGCCAGGTTTCCTCCAGACGTGACGCTTGGCATTCAGGCCAAAGAGTTCAATCTTGGTTTCATCAGACCCGAGAATCTTGTTTCTCATGGTCTGAGAGTCTTTAGGTGCCTTTTGGCAAACTCCAAGCGGGCTGTCATGTACTTTTTACTGAGGAGTGGCTTCCGTCTGGCCACTCTACCATAAAGGCCTGATTGGTGGAGTGCTGCAGAGATGGTTGTCCTTCTGGAAGGTTCTCTCATCGCCACAGAGAATCTCTGGAGCTCTGTCAGAGTGACCATCAGGTTCTTGCTCACCTCCCTGACCAAGGCCCTTCTCCCCGATTGCTCAGTTTGGCCTGGCGGCCAGCTCTAGGAAAAGTCTTGGTGGTTCCAAACTTCTTCCATTTAAGTATGATGGAGGCCACTGTGTTCTTGGGGACCTTCAATGCTGCAGAAATGTTTCGGTCCACTTCCCCAGATCTGTGACTCGACACAATCCTGTGTCGGAGCTCTACGGACAATTACTTTGACCTCAAGGCTTGGTTTTTGCTCCGACATGCACTGTCAACTCTGGGACCTTAAATAGACAGGTGTGTGCCTTTCCAAATCATGTCCAATCAATTGAATTTACCACAGGTGGACTCCAATCAAGTTGTAGAAACATCTCAAGGATGAACAATGGAAACGGGATGCACCTGAGCTCAATTTCGAGTCTCAAACCAAAGGGTCTGAATACTTATGTAAATAAGGTATTTCTGTTTTTTATTTTTAATACATTTGCAAAACTTTCTAAAAACCTGTATTGTGTGTAGATTGATGAGGAAAATAATTAATTTAATCATTTTTAGAATAAGGTTGTAACGTAACAAAATGTGGAAAAAGTCAAGGGGTCTGAATACTTTCCGAACGCACTTTATACAAATTTCCCTATCGGACAATATTATCCATTTTAATTCACCTCCTCCCAGGCCTGCCGAGGCGCTCTGGCTGCCCCCTCTCTCCAGACCAGGTCTCTCCAGTCCCCTGCGGCGGTCCTCTGCCTCCATGGTGGTAGAGATGAGGTCTGGGCTGGACGAGGACATCTTCTTCAGCAGCAGGTCATGCTGGAGACCTCTCAGAGCTGCGCTGGGGTCCAGGTGCTGCTTGCTGCTGAGGGGGGAGAATACAACTTTATTGTGGGCTCTGAAGGGCGATTTGGTTGCAGCAAAATTACACTCTGGCTCTATCTCAATTTGTCGTTTTGCGATTCCTCGCATTCTTCTCAATTGTATTGGAGGAGATAGTACAGTAGACGGGCCCTCCCCTTCGACCTTCTTCTCTCATGGGTTTTGAGAAGAAGGCAAGGACAGAGGATGTTAGGAATCCAGGAAGGATTAATTGAGATAGTGACAGACTGGACACAGTGAGAATAAAACATTGATATATATTTCTTATATAAAACAAATTCATCCAACTACACATCCAGTAGGGAGACATGTCAACATAAATACCTGGGTGTGGAGGTGGTGTTGGTCAGAGATGTAGTATTAGCCAGACCCAGTGTGGATGATAACGCAGCCTTCAGCCCAGCCAGGTCTCCACTGCTGCCCTTCCCTGCCTTCCGGTAGCGGGGCTTGGCCCGACGCGACCTCCCCGGGGACGTGGAGCCCTTCTGGGGGCAGGAGGGGATGGTCACCTGGGTCATGGAGGAGTCCAGCTTGGGAAGGATCACCTCTGACTTCAATAGGTCTGGTCTACTGGAACAACACAGTGGAGTCACAGGGAGTACACTGAGCATGGCTCAATAAAGTCAGTCAAGTTGTCTGCCTTACTAGCTCTGACTTTGCTGATAGCTATTTTATTGAAGAAAAATGTACTTACTATGACTAAGATATGTGGTTGTCCCACCTACACTCTTACAAGAAAGGGTTCCAAAGGAGTTCTTCAGCTGTCCCCATAGGAGAACCCATTTTGGTTCCAGGTAGAACCCTTTTTGGTTCCAGGTAGGACTATTTTTTGGTTCCATGTAGAACCCTCTATGGAAAGGGTTCTACATGGAATTCAAAAAGGTTCTACCTGGAACCAAAAAGGATTCTTCAAATGGTTCTCCTATGGGGACATCCGAAGAACCCTTTTAGGTTCTATATATGCTACAATCTTAGAAAAAAAAGGTGCTATCTTAAGATGAATGCACCAACTGTAAGTTGCTCTGGATAAGAGATCTGCTAAATGACTAAAATGTAAAGTCAAGAGAAATGGATGCAGCCGTTCCATTTCCCCTTGTGTCCAAAGAAACTATCAACAGTGAGGACTTTGTACATGCCTATAACAAGTCATACTAGATTATAACTTTATGCCCTGTTAGTGTTACCACAATGTATTTTAGTAATCATAACTATACTGACATGGATTGAACAACAAATCATGACAAATTAGTGAGAAGTGTGAATGTTTCATTGGTTTCTCCCTCCTCAGTCTCACCTCTTGCTGTGCGAGGGAAGTTTCTGAGGTACGTTGCGTTTCTTGATGAGCTTCTCCATGGAGTTGGACGAGCGTTCTTGTCTGGAGCTGTGGTGTTTGATGCATCCTGGGTACTTCTTATCCAGTGACTGCTCCCTCCTGGGTAACACACACACACACACAACATCATTTTGTTAGTTTGTTCGTTAATTAATTTCTAAGCCACAATAAATAAACATATTGTTGTTATTACATATTATATCTGTTATTCCCTCTCATCTATGTGGCAGATGACGATGAGCATTGTATACACAAGTTTCAAGTTTTAATTTCACGTGTGCAAGCACAGTGAAATGGCCTTTCTTGCAAACTCAAAACCCGACAATGCAGTAATCAATATCAATGTAGGACTATAAAAGAACATACGGTAGAAACAAAAACACACCAGATAAAAACATGAGAAAGTAAGAAGCTACACACAGGGTCAGTTCCAGTAGCATATTTACAATGTGCAGGGTCACTGGAGTGATAGAGGTAGGTATATATAGGAGGTAAGGTGACTATATATAGGGTCAGTTCCAATAGCATGTTTACAATGTGCAGGGTTACTGGAGTGATGGAGGTAGGTATATATAGGAGGTAAGGTGACTAGGCATCAGGATGTATGATAAACAGCAGCTTAAATGATGATTGTATGTGTGTATGTAGAGTCAGTATAAATGTGTGTGCATGTTATGTGTGTGTTGGAGTGTCAGTGTGTGTGTGTGTGTGTGTGTGTGAGTGTGTAGGGCCCTGTGAGTGTGCATAGAGACAGTGTAAACATAAAATAAAAGGGTCAACTCAGATAGTCCATGTAGTCATTCTGTTAGCTATTTAGTTAGCTATTTAGTTAGCTATTTAGCAGTCTTATAGCTTGGGGATAGAGGCTGTTCAGTAGCCTGTTGGTGTCAAACGTGATGCACCGGTACCCCTTGCCGTGCTGAAGCAGAGAGAACAGTCTAAGAAGGCTTGGGTGGCTGGAGTCTTTAACGATTTTCCGGGCCTGCCTTTCACATCGCCTGATATAGAGGTGCTGGATGGCAGAGAGCTCGGCCCCAGTGATGTACTGGGCTGTCCGCACCACCCTCTGTAGCACCATGCAATCGAGGGCGGTGCTGTTGCCATACCAAACAGTGATGCAGCAAGTGAAGATCCTCTCAATGGTGCAGCTGTAGAACTTTTTGAGGGGGAAGAGGCGCTGTTGGGCCTTCTTCACGACTACGCGTGTGAGTGGACCATTTTAAGTCCTTTGTGATTTGGACAATGCTGTTCATTTTTATTTATATATATATATATATATATATATATATATATATTTTTTTTTAGGGGGTAGATCAGCTTTAATATTGCAGATAGATTGTAACTTCCATCAATGTAATTGTCTGCATCACTTCCAATCCCCCATAGGTTTTTTCTTCTTTTTGTCTTGCATATATATATATATATACACATACATACATATACGCATATACATACATATACGCATATACATACAATCCTTTAAAAATATATATATTTCCTTTTATTACTTTCCAACCCCACCATTCCTTCCCTAATTGGAGTAAACTAGTGAACAACAATGCTTAGGCCTCTACTTCATGCTTATACATACTATATACATTTTATGGACACAGTCAATCATTATATTTTGTTTGTTTTTACTCCTGACCTTCCTCCGATCGTTTTCATGTTGTCCATCTGGTATGCTTCTATATGCCATATCTTTTTAACTGTGCTCTTTCACAAAAGCTCACAATGCTGTTCATGGACTACAGCTAAGCCTTCAACGCCATTGTCCCCTCCAAGCTCGTCACCAAGCTTAGGACCCTGGGATTGTACACTTCCCTCTGCAACTGGATCCTGGACTTCCTGACGGGCCGCCCCCAGGTGGTGAGGGTAGGCAACATCACCTCCGCCACTCTGACCCTCATCACCGGGGCCCCTCGGGGGTGCGTACTCAGTCCCTTCCTGTACTCCCTGTTCACCCACGATTGTGTGGCCACACAGGACTCCGACACCATCATCAAGTTTGCTGATGACATGATGGTGGTAGGCCCTGATCACTGGTGATGATGAGACAGCCTATAGGGAGGAGGTCAGTGATCTGATCACTGGTGACGATGAGACAGCCTATAGGGAGGAGGTCAGTGACCTGGTGACGATGAGACAGCCTATAGGGAGGAGGTCAGTGACCTGATCACTGGTGACGATGAGACAGCCTATAGGGAGGAGGTCAGTGACCTGATCACTGGTGACGATGAGACAGCCTATAGGGAGGAGGTCAGTGACCTGGTGATGATGAGACAGCCTATAGGGAGGAGGTCAGTGTGGTGCCTGGGACAACAACCTCTCCCTCAACGTCAGTAAAGACCAAGGAGCTGATCGTGGACTACAGGAAACGGGGGGACGAGCACGCCCCCATCCACATCGGCGTGGCTGCAGTGGAGCGGGTCGAGAGCTTTAAGGTGGATATTGTGTGTAAGGAACAATAACTAG
>NC_139999.1:6683255-6710755 GCF_964263955.1 Coregonus lavaretus | reverse complement strand
AAACCAGGTGTTGTCATAAACCATGCATAGTCATAAACCAGGCATAGTCATAAACCAGGCATAGTCATAAACCAGGGATAGTCATTAACCAGGCATAGTCATGAACCAGGGATAGTCATAAACCAGGCGTAGTCATAAACCAGAAATAGTCATAGACCAGGCATAGTCATAAACCAGGTGTAGTCATAAACCAGGCATAGTCATAAACCAGGCAAAGTCATAAACCAGGCGTAGTCATAAACCAGGGATAGTCATAGGGCTCTAACTCCTTTAGCCCCACAGTGAAATAGGGTGCAGGCCAGGCAGCAGGCTGTTAGCCAACCTGCCAGCTTAGTGGAGTCTGCCAATAGTATAGTCAGTGTAGTCAGCTCAGCCATACCCATTGAGACTGTGTCTGTGCCTCGACCTAGGTTGGGCAAAACTAAACATGGTGGTGTCCACCCTAGCAATCTTATTAGGATAAAGACCTCCTCCATTCCTGCCATTATTGAAAGAGATCGTGATACCTCACATCTCAAAATAGGGTTACTTAATGTTAGATCCCTCACTTCAAAGGCAGTCATAGTCAATGAACTAATCACTGATCATAATCTTGATGTGATTGGCCTGACTGAAACATGGCTTAAGCCTGATGAATTTGCTGTGTTAAATGAGGCCTCACCTCCTGGTTACACTAGTGACCATATTCCCCGTGCATCCCGCAAAGGCGGAGGTGTTGCTAACATTTACGATAGCAAATTTCAATTTACAAAAAAAAAAATGACGTTTTCATCTTTCGAGCTTCTAGTCATGAAATCTATGCAGCCTACTCAATCACTTTTTATAGCTACTGTTTACAGGCCTCCTGGGCCATATACAGCGTTCCTCTCTGAGTTTCCTGAATTCCTATCAGACCTTGTAGTCATAGCAGATCATATTCTAATTTTTGGTGATTTTAATATTCACATGGAGAAGTCCACAGACCCACTCCAAAAGTCCTTCGGAGCCATTATCGACTCAGTGGGTTTTGTCCAACATGTCTCTGGACCTACTCACTGCCACAGTCATACTCTGGACCTAGTTTTGTCCCATGGAATAAATGTTGTAGATCTTAATGTTTTTCCACAAAATCCTGGACTATCGGACCACCATTTTATTACGTTTGCAATCGCAACAAATAATCTGCTCAGACCCCAACCAAGGAGCATCAAAAGTCGTGCTATAAATTCTCAGACAACACAAAAATTCATTGATGCCCTTCCAGACCCCTTCTGCCTACCCAAGGACGTCAGAGGACAAAAATCAGTTAACCACTTAACTGAGGAACTAAATTTAACCTTGCACAATACCCTAGATGCAGTTGCACCCCTAAAAACGAAAAACATTTGTCATAAGAAACTAGCTCCCTGGTATACAGAAAATACCCGAGCTTTGAAGCAAGCTTCCAGGAAATTGGAACGGAAATGGCGCCACACCAAACTGGAAGTCTTCCGACTAGCTTGGAAAGACAGTACCGTGCAGTACCGAAGAGCCCTCACTGCTGCTCGATCATCCTACTTTTCCAAATTAATCGAGGAAAATAAGAACAATCCAAAATTTCTTTTTGATACTGTTGCAAAGCTAACTAAAAAGCAGCATTCCCCAAGAGAGGATGGTTTTCACTTCAGCAGTGATAAATTCATGAACTTCTTTGAGGAAAAGATCATGACCATTAGAAAGCAAATTACGGACTCCTCTTTGAATCTGCGTATTCCTCCAGGGCTTAGCTGTCCTGGATCTGCACAGCTCTGCGAGGGCCTGGGATCGGGAGAGACACTTAAGTGTTTTAGTACTATATCTCTTGACACAATGATGAAAATAATCATGGCCTCTAAACCTTCAAGCTGCATACTGGATCCTATTCCTACTAAACTGCTGAAGGAGCTGCTTCCTGTGCTTGGCCCTCCTATGTTGAACATAATAAACAGCTCTCTATCCACCGGATGTGTACCAAACTCACTAAAAGTGGCAGTGATAAAGCCTCTCTTGAAAAAGCCAAACCTTGACCCGGAAAATATAAAAAACTATCGGCCAATATCGAATCTTCCATTCCTCTCAAAAATTTTAGAAAAAGCTGTTGCGCAGCAACTCACTGCCTTTCTGAAGACAAACAATGTATACGAAATGCTTCAGTCTGGTTTTAGACCCCATCATAGCACTGAGACTGCACTTGTGAAGGTGGTAAATGACCTTTTAATGGCGTCAGACCGAGGCTCTGCATCTGTCCTCGTGCTACTAGACCTTAGTGCTGCCTTTGACACCATCGATCACCACATTCTTTTGGAGAGACTGGAAACCCAAATTGGTCTACACGGACAAGTTCTGGCCTGGTTTAGATCCTACCTGTCGGAAAGATATCAGTTTGTCTCTGTGAATGGTCTGTCCTCCGACAAATCAACTGTACATTTCGGTGTTCCTCAAGGTTCCGTTTTAGGACCACTATTGTTTTCACTATATATTTTACCTCTTGGGGATGTTATTCGAAAACATAATGTTAACTTTCACTGCTATGCGGATGACACACAGCTGTACATTTCAATTAAGCATGGTGAAGCCCCAAAATTGCCCTCGCTAGAAGCCTGTGTTTCAGACATAAGGAAGTGGATGGCTGAAAACTTTTTACTTTTAAACTCGGACAAAACAGAGATGCTTGTTCTAGGTCCCAAGAAACAAAGAGATCTTCTGTTAAATCTGACAATTCATCTTGATGGTTGTAAAGTCGTCTCAAATAAAACTGTGAAGGACCTAGGCGTTACTCTTGACCCTGATCTCTCTTTTGACGAACATATCAAGACTGTTTCAAGGACAGCTTTTTTCCATCTACGTAACATTGCAAAAATCAGAAATTTTCTGTCCAAAAATGATGCAGAAAAATTAATCCATGCATTTGTTACTTCTAGATTAGACTACTGCAATGCTCTATTTTCCGGCTACCCGGATAAAGCACTAAATAAACTTCAGTTAGTGCTAAATACGGCTGCTAGAATCCTGACTAGAACCAAGAAATTTGATCATATTACTCCAGTGCTAGCTTCCCTACACTGGCTTCCTGTTAAGGCAAGGGCTGATTTCAAGGTTTTACTGTTAACCTATAAAGCGTTACATGGGCTTGCTCCTACCTATCTTTCCGAGTTGGTCCTGCCGTACATACCAATACGTACGCTACGGTCACAAGACGCAGGCCTCCTAATTGTCCCTAGAATTTCTAAGCAAACAGCGGGAGGCAGGGCTTTCTCCTATAGATCTCCATTTTTATGGAACAGTCTGCCTACCCATGTGAGAGACGCAGACTCGGTCTCAACCTTTAAGTCTTTACTGAAGACTTATCTCTTCAGTAGGTCATATGATTGAGTGTAGTCTGGCCCAGGAGTGTGAAGGTGAACGGAAAGGCTGGAGCAACGAACAGCCCTTGCTGTCTCTGCCAGGCCGGTTCCCCTCTCCACTGGGGTTCTCTGCCTCTAACCCTGTTGCAGGGGCTGAGTCACTGGCCTGCTGGTGCTCTTTCATGCCGTCCCTGGGAGGGGTACGTCAATTGAGTGGGTTGAGTTACTGACGTGATCTTCCTGTCTGGGTTGGCGACCCCCCCCCCCTTGGTTTGTGCTGTGGTGGAGACCTCTGTGGGCTATACTCGGCCTTGTCTCAGGATTGTAAGTTGGTGGTTGGGGATATCCCTCTAGTGGTGCGGGGGCTGTGCTTTGGCGGAGTGGGTGGGGTTATATCCTTCCTGTTTGGCCCTGTCCGGGGGTTTCTTCGGATGGGGCCACAGTGTCTCCGGACCGCTCCTGTCTCAGCCTCCAGTATTTATGCTGCAGTAGTTTATGTGTCGGGGGGCTGGGGTTAGTTGGTTATACCTGGAGTACTTCTCCTGTCTTATCCAGTGTCCTGTGTGAATTTAAGTATGCTCTCTCTAATTCTCTCGTTCTCTCTTTCTCTCTGAGAACCTGAGCCCTAGGACCATACGTCAGGACTACCGGGCATGATGACACCCTGCTGCCCCCAGTCCGCCTGGCCTTGCTGCTATTCCAGTTTCAACTGTTCTGCCTGCGGCTACGAAACCCCTACCTGTCCCAGACCTGCTGTTTTCAACTCTAAATGATCGGCTATGAAAAGCCAACTGAGAGACCTGAGCCCTAGGACCATACGTCGGGACTACCGGCCGTGGTGACTCCTTGCTATCCCCAGTCCGCCTGGCCTTGCTGCTATTCCAGTTTAAACTGTTCTGCCTGCGGTTATGGAACCCCTACCTGTCCCAGACCTGCTGTTTTAAACTCTAATGATCGGCTATGAAAAGCCAACTGAGATTTATTCCTGATTATTATTTGACCATGCTTGTCACTTATGAACATTTTTGAACATCTTGGCATGGTTCTGTTATAATCTCCACCCGGCACAGCCAGAAGAGGACTGGCCACCCCTCATAGCCTGGTTCCTCTCTAGGTTTCTTCCTAGGTTTTGCCTTTCTAGGGAGTTTTTCCTAGCCACCGTGCTTCTACACCTGCATTACTAGCTGTTTGGGGTTTTAGGCTGGGTTTCTGTACAGCACTTCGAGATATTAGCTGATGTAAGAAGGGCTATATAAAATAAAATTGATTGATTGATTGATCATAAACCAGGCATAGTCATAAACCAGGGATAGTCATAAACCAGGCATAGTTATAAACCAGGCGTAGTCACAAACCAGGGATAGTCATAAACCAGGCGTATTCATAATCCAGGAATAGTCATAAACCAGGTGTAGTCATAAACCAGGCGTAGTTATAAACCAGGCGTTGTCATAAACCAGGCATATTCATAAACCAGGCGTAGTAACAAACCAGGGATAGTCATAAACCAGGCATAGTCATAAACCAGGGATAGTCATAAACCAGGCATATTCATAAACCAGGGAGAGTCATAAACCAGGGAATAGTCATAAACCAGGCATAGTCATAAACCAGGGATAGTCATGAACCAGGCATAGTCATACACCAGGGATAGTCACAAACCAGGGATAATCATAAACCAGGCGTAGTCATAAACCAGGCATAGTCATAAACCAGGAATAGTCATAAACCAGGTGTAGTCATAAACCAGGTATAGTCATAAACCAGGGATAGTCATGAAGCAGAGATAGTCATAAACCAGGCATATTCATAAACCAGGGATAGTCATAAACCAGGCATATTCATAAACCAGGGATAGTCATAAACCAGGCATAGTCATAAACCAGGGATAGTCATAAAGCAGAGATAGTCATAAACCAGGCATATTCATAAACCAGGGATAGTCATAAACCAGGCATATTCATAAACCAGGGAGAGTCATAAACCAGGGATAGTCATAAAACAGGCATAGTCATGAACCAGGGATAGTCATGAACCAGGCATAGTCATGAACCAGGGATAGTCATAAACCAGGCATAGTCATGAACCAGGGATAGTCATAAACCAGGCATAGTCATAAACCAGGGATAGTCATAAACCAGGCATAGTCATAAACCAGGGATAGTCATAAACCAGACATATTCATAAACCAGGGATAGTCATGAACCAGGCATAGTCATACACCAGGGATAATCATAAACCAGGCGTAGTCATAAACCAGGCATAGTCATAAACCAGGCATAGTCATAAACCAGGCATAGTCATAAACCAGGGATAGTCATTAACCAGGCATAGTCATAAACCAGGTGTTGTCATAAACCATGCATAGTCATAAACCAGGCATAGTCATAAACCAGGCATAGTCATAAACCAGGGATAGTCATGAACCAGGCATAGTCATACACCAGGGATAATCATAAACCAGGCGTAGTCATAAACCAGGCATAGTCATAAACCAGGCATAGTCATAAACCAGGCATAGTCATAAACCAGGGATAGTCATTAACCAGGCATAGTCATAAACCAGGTGTTGTCATAAACCATGCATAGTCATAAACCAGGCATAGTCATAAACCAGGCATAGTCATAAACCAGGGATAGTCATTAACCAGGCATAGTCATGAACCAGGGATAGTCATAAACCAGGCGTAGTCATAAACCAGAAATAGTCATAGACCAGGCATAGTCATAAACCAGGTGTAGTCATAAACCAGGCATAGTCATAAACCAGGCAAAGTCATAAACCAGGCGTAGTCATAAACCAGGGATAGTCATAAACCAGGCATAGTCATAAACCAGGGATAGTCATAAACCAGGCATAGTTATAAACCAGGCGTAGTCACAAACCAGGGATAGTCATAAACCAGGCGTATTCATAATCCAGGAATAGTCATAAACCAGGTGTAGTCATAAACCAGACGTAGTTATAAACCAGGCGTTGTCATAAACCAGGCATATTCATAAACCAGGCGTAGTAACAAACCAGGGATAATCATAAACCAGGCGTAGTCATAAACCAGGTATAGTCATAAACCGGGAATAGTCATAAACCAGGTGTAGTCATAAACCAGGGATAGTCATGAACCAGGGATAGTCATAAACCAGGCATAGTCATGAACCAGGGATAGTCATGAACCAGGGATAGTCATAAACCAGGCATAGTCATAAACCAGGGATAGTCATAAACCAGGCATAGTCATAAACCAGGCATAGTCATAAACCAGGCATAGTCATAAACCAGGGATAGTCATAAACCAGGCATAGTCATAAACCAGGCATGGTCATACACCAGGGAAAGTCATAAACCATGCATAGTCATAAACCAGGCATAGTCATAAACCAGGCATAGTCATAAACCAGGGATAGTCATTAACCAGGCATAGTCATGAACCTGGGATAGTCATAAACCAGGCGTAGTCATAAACCAGAAATAGTCATAGACCAGGCATAGTCATAAACCAGGTGTAGTCATAAACCAGGCATAGTCATAAACCAGGCAAAGTCATAAACCAGGCGTAGTCATAAACCAGGGATAGTCATAAACCAGGCATAGTCATAAACCAGGGATAGTCATAAACCAGGCATAGTTATAAACCAGGCGTAGTCACAAACCAGGGATAGTCATAAACCAGGCGTATTCATAATCCAGGAATAGTCATAAACCAGGTGTAGTCATAAACCAGGCGTAGTTATAAACCAGGCGTTGTCATAAACCAGGCATATTCATAAACCAGGCGTAGTAACAAACCAGGGATAATCATAAACCAGGCGTAGTCATAAACCAGGTATAGTCATAAACCGGGAATAGTCATAAACCAGGTGTAGTCATAAACCAGGGATAGTCATGAACCAGGGATAGTCATAAACCTGGCATAGTCATAAACCAGGCATAGTCATGAACCAGGGATAGTCATAAACCAGGGATAGTCATGAACCAGGGATAGTCATAAACCAGGCGTAGTCATAAACCAGGTGTAGTCATAAACCAGGCATGGTCATAAACCAGGCATGGTCATACACCAGGGAAAGTCATAAACCAGGGATAGTCATAAACCAGGCATAGTCATAAACCAGGAATAGTCATAAACCAGGTGTAGTCATAAACCAGGCATAGTCATAAACCAGGCATAGTCATAAACCAGGCGTAGTCATAAACCAGGGATAGTCATTAACCAGGCATATTCATAAACCAGGGATAGTCATAAACCAGGTGTTGTCATAAACCAGGCATAGTCATTAACCAGGCATAGTCATAAACCAGGCATAGTCATAAACCAGGGATAGTCATTAACCAGGCATAGTCATGAACCAGGGATAGTCATAAACCAGGCGTAGTCATAAACCAGAAGTAGTCATAAACCAGGCATAGTCATAAACCAGGTGTAGTCATAAACCAGGCATAGTCATAAACCAGGCAAAGTCATAAGCCAGGCGTAGTCATAAACCAGGGATAGTCATAAACCAGGCATAGTCATAAACCAGGGATAGTCATAAACCAGGCATAGTTATAAACCAGGCGTAGTCACAAACCAGGGATAGTCATAAACCAGGCGTATTCATAATCCAGGAATAGTCATAAACCAGGTGTAGTCATAAACCAGGCGTAGTTATAAACCAGGCGTTGTCATAAACCAGGCATAGTCATAAACCAGGCGTAGTCACAAACCAGGGATAATCATAAACCAGGCGTAGTCATAAACCAGGTGTAGTCATAAACCGGGAATAGTCATAAACCAGGTGTAGTCATAAACCAGGAATAGTCATAAACCAGGTGTAGTCATAAACCAGGCATAGTCATAAACCAGGCATAGTCATAAACCAGGGATAGTCATAACCAGGGATAGTCATAAACCAGGGATAGTCATGAACCAGGGATAGTCATAAACCAGGCATAGTCATAAACCAGGGATAGTCATAAACCAGGCGTAGCTATAAACCAGGCGTAGTCACAAACCAGGGATAATCATAAACCTGGCGTAGTCATAAACCAGGAATAGTCATAAACCAGGTGTAGTCATAAACCAGGCGTAGTCATAAAAAAGCCGTAGTCATAAACCAGGCATAGTCATAAACCAGGAAAAGCCATAAACCAGGGATAGTCATAAACCAGGCGTAGTCATAAACCAGGCTTAGTCATAAACCAGGCGTAGTCATTAACCAGGGATAGTCATAAACCAGGCGTAGTCATAAACCAAGGATAGTCATAAACCAGGGATAGTCATAAACCAGGCATAGTCATAAACCAGGGATAATCATGAACCAGGGATAACCATAAACCTGGCGTAGTCATAAACCAGGAATAGTCATAAATCAGGTGTAGTCATAAACCAGGCGTAGTCATAAAAAAGCCGTAGTCATAAACCAGGCACAGTCATAAACCAGGAAAAGTCATAAACCAGGGATAGTCATAAACCAGGCGTAGTCATAAACCAGGCTTAGTCATAAACCAGGCGTAGTCATAAACCAGGGATAGTCATAAACCAGGCGTAGTCATAAACCAAGGATAGTCATAAACCAGGGATAGTCATAAACCAGGCATAGTCATAAACCAGGCGTAGTCATAAACCAGGCGTAGTCATAAAAAAGCCGTAGTCATAAACCAGGGATAGTCATAAACCAGGCGTAGTCATAAACCAGGCGTAGTCATAAACCAGTCATAGTCATAAACAAGGGATAGTAATAAACCAGGGATAGTCATAAACCAGCCATAGTCATAAACCAGGCATAGTCATAAAAAAGGCGTAGTCATAAACCAGGCGTAGTCATAAACCAGACGTAGTCATAAACCAGGGATAGTCATAAACCAGGCATAGTCATAAACCAGGCATAGTCATAAACCAGGCGTAGTCATAAACCAGTGATAGTCATAAACCAGGCATAGTCATAAACCAGGCATATTCATAAACCAGGGATAGTCATAAACCAGGCATAGTCATAAACCAGAGGTAGTCATGAACCAGGCGTAGTCATAAACCAGGCATAGTCATAAACCAGGCATAGTCATAAACCAGGGATAGTCATAAACCAGGGATAGTCATTAACCAGGTGTAGTCATAAACCAGGCGTAGTCATAAACCAGGGATAATCATGAACCAGGGATAATCATAAACCTGGGTAGTCATAAACCAGGAATAGTCATAAACCAGGTGTAGTCATAAACCAGGCGCAGTCATAAAAAAGCCGTAGTCATAAACCAGGCATAGTCATAAACCAGGAATAGTCATAAACCAGAAATAGTCATAAACCAGGCTTAGTCATAAACCAGGCGTAGTTATAATCCAGGGATAATCATAAACCAGGCATAGTCATAAACCAGGCGTAGTCATAAACCAGGGATAGTCATAAACCAGGCATATTCATAATCCAGGAATAGTCATAAACCAGGTGTAGTCATAAACCAGGCGTAGTCATAAACCAGGTGTAGTCATAGACCAGGCGTAGTCATAAACCAGGGATAGTCATAAACCAGGGATAGTCATAAACCAGGTGTAGTCATAAACCAGGCGTAGTCATAAACCAGGCATAGTCATAAACCAGGCGTAGTCATAAACCAGGGATAGTCATAAACCAGGGATAGTCATAAACCAGGGATAGTCATAAACCAGGGATAGTCATAAACCAGGGATAGTCATAAACCAGGCGTAGTCATAAACCAGGGATAGTCATAAACCAGGCGTAGTCATAAACCAGAAATAGTCATAAACCAGGCTTAGTCATAAACCAGGCGTAGTTATAATCCAGGGATAATCATAAACCAGGCATAGTCATAAACCAGGCGTAGTCATAAACCAGGGATAGTCATAAACCAGGCATATTCATAATCCAGGAATAGTCATAAACCAGGTGTAGTCATAAACCAGGCGTAGTCATAAACCAGGGATAGTCATAAACCAGGCGTAGTCATAAACCAGGGATAGTCATAAACCAGGGATAGTCATAAACCAGGTGTAGTCATAAACCAGGCGTAGTCATAAACCAGGCATAGTCATAAACCAGGCGTAGTCATAAACCAGGGATAGTCATAAACCAGGGATAGTCATAAACCAGGGATAGTCATAAACCAGGGATAGTCATAAACCAGGGATAGTCATAAACCAGGGATAGTCATAAACCAGGTGGAGTCATAAACCAGGCGTAGTCATAAACCAGGGATAGTCATAAACCAGGGATAGTCATAAACCAGGGATAGTCATAAACCAGGGATAGTCATAAACCAGGGATAGTCATAAACCAGGTGGAGTCATAAACCAGGCGTAGTCATAAACCAGGGATAGTCATAAACCAGGGATAGTCATAAACCAGGGATAGTCATAAACCAGGGATAGTCATAAACCAGGGATAGTCATAAACCAGGGATAGTCATAAACCAGGTGTAGTCATAAACCAGGGATAGTCATAAACCAGGCGTAGTCATAAACCAGGGATAGTCATAAACCAGGTGGAGTCATAAACCAGGCGTAGTCATAAACCAGGGATAGTCATAAACCAGGGATAGTCATAAACCAGGGATAGTCATAAACCAGGGATAGTCATAAACCAGGGATAGTCATAAACCAGGGATAGTCATAAACCAGGTGTAGTCATAAACCAGGGATAGTCATAAACCAGGCGTAGTCATAAACCAGGGATAGTCATAAACCAGGCGTAGTCATAAACCAAGGATAGTCATAAACCAGGGATAGTCATAAACCAGGCATAGTCATAAACCAGGCGTAGTCATAAACCAGGCGTAGTCATAAAAAAGCCGTAGTCATAAACCAGGGATAGTCATAAACCAGGCGTAGTCATAAACCAGGGATAATCATGAACCAGGGATAACCATAAACCTGGCGTAGTCATAAACCAGGAATAGTCATAAATCAGGTGTAGTCATAAACCAGGCGTAGTCATAAAAAAGCCGTAGTCATAAACCAGGCACAGTCATAAACCAGGAAAAGTCATAAACCAGGGATAGTCATAAACCAGGCGTAGTCATAAACCAGGCTTAGTCATAAACCAGGCGTAGTCATAAACCAGGGATAGTCATAAACCAGGCGTAGTCATAAACCAAGGATAGTCATAAACCAGGGATAGTCATAAACCAGGCATAGTCATAAACCAGGCGTAGTCATAAACCAGGCGTAGTCATAAAAAAGCCGTAGTCATAAACCAGGGATAGTCATAAACCAGGCGTAGTCATAAACCAGGCGTAGTCATAAACCAGTCATAGTCATAAACAAGGGATAGTAATAAACCAGGGATAGTCATAAACCAGCCATAGTCATAAACCAGGCATAGTCATAAAAAAGGCGTAGTCATAAACCAGGCGTAGTCATAAACCAGACGTAGTCATAAACCAGGGATAGTCATAAACCAGGCATAGTCATAAACCAGGCATAGTCATAAACCAGGCGTAGTCATAAACCAGTGATAGTCATAAACCAGGCATAGTCATAAACCAGGCATATTCATAAACCAGGGATAGTCATAAACCAGGCATAGTCATAAACCAGAGGTAGTCATGAACCAGGCGTAGTCATAAACCAGGCATAGTCATAAACCAGGCATAGTCATAAACCAGGGATAGTCATAAACCAGGGATAGTCATTAACCAGGTGTAGTCATAAACCAGGCGTAGTCATAAACCAGGGATAATCATGAACCAGGGATAATCATAAACCTGGGTAGTCATAAACCAGGAATAGTCATAAACCAGGTGTAGTCATAAACCAGGCGCAGTCATAAAAAAGCCGTAGTCATAAACCAGGCATAGTCATAAACCAGGAATAGTCATAAACCAGAAATAGTCATAAACCAGGCTTAGTCATAAACCAGGCGTAGTTATAATCCAGGGATAATCATAAACCAGGCATAGTCATAAACCAGGCGTAGTCATAAACCAGGGATAGTCATAAACCAGGCATATTCATAATCCAGGAATAGTCATAAACCAGGTGTAGTCATAAACCAGGCGTAGTCATAAACCAGGTGTAGTCATAGACCAGGCGTAGTCATAAACCAGGGATAGTCATAAACCAGGGATAGTCATAAACCAGGTGTAGTCATAAACCAGGCGTAGTCATAAACCAGGCATAGTCATAAACCAGGCGTAGTCATAAACCAGGGATAGTCATAAACCAGGGATAGTCATAAACCAGGGATAGTCATAAACCAGGGATAGTCATAAACCAGGGATAGTCATAAACCAGGCGTAGTCATAAACCAGGGATAGTCATAAACCAGGCGTAGTCATAAACCAGAAATAGTCATAAACCAGGCTTAGTCATAAACCAGGCGTAGTTATAATCCAGGGATAATCATAAACCAGGCATAGTCATAAACCAGGCGTAGTCATAAACCAGGGATAGTCATAAACCAGGCATATTCATAATCCAGGAATAGTCATAAACCAGGTGTAGTCATAAACCAGGCGTAGTCATAAACCAGGGATAGTCATAAACCAGGCGTAGTCATAAACCAGGGATAGTCATAAACCAGGGATAGTCATAAACCAGGTGTAGTCATAAACCAGGCGTAGTCATAAACCAGGCATAGTCATAAACCAGGCGTAGTCATAAACCAGGGATAGTCATAAACCAGGGATAGTCATAAACCAGGGATAGTCATAAACCAGGGATAGTCATAAACCAGGGATAGTCATAAACCAGGGATAGTCATAAACCAGGTGGAGTCATAAACCAGGCGTAGTCATAAACCAGGGATAGTCATAAACCAGGGATAGTCATAAACCAGGGATAGTCATAAACCAGGGATAGTCATAAACCAGGGATAGTCATAAACCAGGTGGAGTCATAAACCAGGCGTAGTCATAAACCAGGGATAGTCATAAACCAGGGATAGTCATAAACCAGGGATAGTCATAAACCAGGGATAGTCATAAACCAGGGATAGTCATAAACCAGGGATAGTCATAAACCAGGTGTAGTCATAAACCAGGGATAGTCATAAACCAGGCGTAGTCATAAACCAGGGATAGTCATAAACCAGGTGGAGTCATAAACCAGGCGTAGTCATAAACCAGGGATAGTCATAAACCAGGGATAGTCATAAACCAGGGATAGTCATAAACCAGGGATAGTCATAAACCAGGGATAGTCATAAACCAGGGATAGTCATAAACCAGGTGTAGTCATAAACCAGGGATAGTCATAAACCAGGCGTAGTCATAAACCAGGGATAGTCATAAACCAGGCATATTCATAATCCAGGAATAGTCATAAACCAGGTGTAGTCATAAACCAGGCGTAGTCATAAACCAGGTGTAGTCATAAACCAGACGTAGTCATAAACCAGGGATAGTCATAAACCAGGGATAGTCATAAACCAGGTGTAGTCATAAACCAGGCGTAGTCATAAACCAGGCATAGTCATAAACCAGGCGTAGTCATAAACCAGGGATAGTCATAAACCAGGGATAGTCATGAACCAGGGATAGTCATAAACCAGGGATAGTCATTGCGTGTCTTTTAAGACGCATGCTTCTCTCTGCGATTTGATTGGCGGCTTGCTGTAATAATCTGAAAGAAGGTGTTTTGTTTTCCTTAGTCAGTTGAATACGCTGCTTACTTCATAGAACCGTGGTCACGTTAATAACCTTTAGCGACTGAACTATTACCAACTATGACCCCATCCCTGAAAGCTTAGACTCAGGATCACGTACCTGTCTTCTGTTTCCACCTACAACACAAGCTGTGCAGGACTCGTTAGTAGGGAGAGTGATGAATCTGCATGGAATAACTGAGGGAAATGAATTGATTGTCCACAAACGATCATACATAAGATTGTTTGATGATCATCCCTGATGTTTTTCTCAACTTTTCAATACCTTTCTGATGCATTTCAATCACTCCACAGCATAGTTGTAAATGAGAACCTGTTCTCAACTGGTTTACCTGGTTAAATAAAGGTGAAAAAAAAAAAAATCCTTCCTTCCATCAGATTGCATTTTGACATGACCTGATTGGACAAATCTTGTGCTATAACTTTTATTGAGATAATAGCAAAAAGGTCAGATTCTAAAGATTCATCAAATTATTTTCCACATTTGTTTCTGATACCCCCCAATTTTCCTAAAACAGAGAATCAGAGAATTAAATAGCTTGATGGTCCATGTTAATAGTATCTTAAATATCATGTATGAATCTGTTTAATTTCATGTTTGAATCAATTTGACTTTGTGACCCCTCCAACCCCTGTTCTCCGATGGGTATGGCGGCTCGCCCAGTGATTTTGTTTTACAAAAGTGGCTACCTTGGAAATATTAGTGACTACCACTGTCATAAATGTTTATAACTAAAATGAAAGTTTAATTTCAAGATGGCTGTCCTGTAGTCATGTTGCCAGCATGCCAATGTCCATTCTAGTGTTCTATTTACATTTACATTTTAGTCATTTAGCAGACGCTCTTATCCAGAGCAACTTACAGTTAGTGAGTGCATTCATTATTTTTTAAATATATTTTTTTCATACTGGCCCCCCGTGGGAATCGAACCCACAACCCTGGCGTTGCAAACGCCATGCTCTACCAACTGAGCTACATCCCTGCCAGCCATTCCCTCCCCTGGACGAATTGTGCGCCGTCGCATGGGTCTCCCGGTCGCGGCCGGCTACGACAGAGCCTGGATTCGAACCAGGATCTCTAGTGGCACAGCTAGCACTGCGATGCAGTGCCTTAGACCACTGCGCCACTCGGGAGACATATTTACTTATGTGACTGTACCTGAGATTTGAAGTAGGTCTCCTGTGGGGTAGACAGCAGGTCCGCTGAGGCGATATCCAGGTGCAGTAGGATCTGTCTGAATGAAGGTCTGTTCCTGGGCTTACTGCTCCTGGAGGCAGAGACACACATATCTTTAAATACAACTACAATGTACATGTACAACATCTACATCTCCTGATTTCTTAACTCCTCCTCTATTCGGTGGACATGTTCATGCCCTGTCCTCCACCCCCATGTTCATGCCCTGTCCTCCACCCCCATGTTCATGCCCTGTCCTCCACCCCATTTCCCTCCCTTCCTCTCTCCCATTCCCCTCCCTCCCTCCCTCTTTCATTCCCCTCCCTCCCTCTCTCTCCCATTCCCCTACCTCCCTCCCTCTCTCTCCCATTCCCCTCCCTCCCTCTCTCTCCCATTACCCTCCCTCCCTCTCTCTCCCATTCCCCTTCCTCCCTCTCAATTCAATTCAATTCAATTTAAGGGCTTTATTGGCATGGGAAACGTGTGTTAACATTGCCAAAGCAAGTGAAGTAGATAGTAAACAAAAGTGAAATAATCTCTCTCCCATTCCCCTCCCTCCCTCTCTCTCCCCTCTCCCCTCCCTCCCTCTCTCTCCCATTCCCCTCCCTCCCTCCCTCTTCCATTCCCCTCCATCCCTCTCTCTCCCATTCCCCTACCCCCTCCCTCTCTCTCCCATTCCCCTCCCTCCCTCTCTCTCCCATTCCCCTTCCTCCCTCTCTCTCCCATTCCCCTCCCTCCCTCCCTCTCTCTCCCATTCCCCTCCCTCCCTCTCTCTCCCATTCCCCTCCCTCCCTCTCTCTCCCATTCCCCTCCCTCCCTCTCTCTCCCATTCCCTCCGTCTCACCAGCACTGTCTCAGCAGTATTTTGAAGCCGTCTGGGCAGCTCTCTGGGACAGGTAGGTTCAGGCTGTTGTTTCCCACCCCCCAGATGATGGCCGAAGAGTCCACGTCTTTGTATGGCACCTCTCCGGTCAACATCTCCCACAGCACCACACCAAACGACCTGCAGAGAGAGAGAGAGAGGGGGGAGATCCCATGAGTCCATACTACTCTTTTAAAATGAACACTTCTGTACAATAAAGATGGGTGTTCAGGAGCCACTCTGAAAAACAACATCAACACATCGGCATCTTCTGTGTTATAGCCTCTTCTGTGTACCCTACTACCCCTGTTGCTTACAACGTTGTTTTCCTGATAATACAAAAACAAGGCTGTGTAGGCTACATGTTTGTGCGCTGCAAAAGGGGCCAGTCAGTCAGTGTGTGTTTTATGTGTGTACTGGGCTCCCATGTGCCAGGGTGGCACAGGGCCAGTGTGTGGCTCTGCCCCTGCCGTCGGGTAGAGGCTGAGGGAGAACACACACACACACACACACACACACACACACACACACACACACACACACACACACACACACACACACACACACACACACACACACACACACACACACACACACACACACACACACACACACACAAACACACACACACACACACACACACACACACACACACAGGCTGGGGGATAAGGAAGGTCTCATCCCAGGGGAGTAACTATGGAAAGGTTGTTGTTGATGGCACCTTGGATCTGGATCACCATGGCGACTCTGGTGTGCACCAATAGCATCGTGTGGGAGGGAGAAAGCACCAATAGCATCGTGTGGGAGGGAGAAAGCACCAATAGCATCGTGTGGGAGGGAGAAAGCACCAATAGCATCGTGTGGGAGGGAGAAAGCACCAATAGCATTGTGTGGGAGGGCGAGAGTAATGTTGTGTTTATGTGATTATTTTTAGCTTCTGTCTCCGGCCCCTTTATTATCGCTGAAAATCTACAGAATGGGTAGTTTATCTCTAGTTCTATAGAACAGGCACAGAAATATAATGTATTGTGTGTTAGCGTCAGTGGAGTCTGCTGAGGGGAGGACGGCTCCTAATAGTGGCTGGAACAGAGCGAATGGAATGGCATCAAACCATGTGTTTGATCTATTTGATACCATTCCACCAATTCCGCTCCAGCCATTACCACGAGCCCTTCCTCCCCAATTAAGGTGTCACCAACCTCCTGTGGTTAGAGTAGTACCCTTAATAAATAGCTATTTATTGCCTTTTTATACGATGAGCAATACTAGGACAGGATCATTCTCTGTCCTCTTATGTTATTAAAGACAAGGAGAACTCTGTCCTTTTATGTTATTAAAGACAAGGAGAACTCTGTCCTCTTATGTTATTAAAGACAATGATCATTCTCTGTCCTCTTATGTTATTAAAGACAAGGAGAACTCTGTCCTCTTATGTTATTAAAGACAAGGAGCACTCTGTCCTCTTATGTTATTAAAGACAAGGAGAACTCTGTCCTTTTATGTTATTAAAGACAAGGAGAACTCTGTCCTCTTATGTTATTAAAGACAATGATCATTCTCTGTCCTCTTATGTTATTAAAGACAAGGATCATTATCTGTCCTCTTATGTTATTAAAGACAAGGAGAACTCTGTCCTCTTATGTTATTAAAGACAAGGAGCACTCTGTCCTCTTATGTTATTAAAGACAAGGAGAACTCTGTCCTCTTATGTTATTAAAGACAAGGAGAACTCTGTCCTCTTATGTTATTAAAGACAAGGAGCACTCTGTCCTCTTATGTTATTAAAGACAAGGAGCACTCTGTCCTCTTATGTTATTAAAGACAAGGAGCATTCTCTGTCTTGTTATGTTATTAAAGACAAGGAGCACTCTGTCCTCTTATGTTATTAAAGACAAGAAGCATTCTCTGTCCTCTTATGTTATTAAAGACAAGGAGCATTCTCTGTCTTGTTATGTTATTAAAGACAAGGAGCATTCTCTGTCTTGTTATGTTATTAAAGACAAGGAGCATTCTCTGTCTTGTTATGTTATTCTTGAAGAAACCATTTTATTTTCTCTACACCCAATCTTATTTTAGATTTCTCCAGAGTAGTAAGGTAAAGGGAGAGAGTCTAACCTTGCTGTCTTACTGCCACAGTCTTTGTCACAATGCCTCTATGCAATGGTTCCAAGGAACACTCTCTTTAAATGGATTTAGTAAAAATAACTCCTCATTCTCTGAACATTTTACAGACCCAATGTTCTTTTAGATTTAGTCTGGCCCAACTGTCAGAGCATGTTAAGGCAGACCAGACTGAGCAAACAACACACCTCAAATCATCCTTTCTCTCAGAATAGACAGCGATAAGGGCAGGAGATAATGTTGACCCGTTTCAGAGATAGATACAGATACATACTGTCTACATTCTTGTCATTTTTCACACATCAACAGTTGTACCTTTTTGTTCATGTGTCAGACTTGAGCCTATTTGATCCGGCCCGCGGGTGGTTTTGAGAGAAATTAGAAAAACCTAATCGAAACTGTAGAAATGATCATGGATCTACATTTATATTGTTGAATGCACTGATTGTAAGTCCTCCTAAATTAGAGTGTCTGCCAAATGACTAAAATGTAACATTTTTTTCAGTTAATATGCGTGGAAATCAGACTCTACCATTCGACTCTCTGAGAAATCACACTCTCATCTTTCAGTAGCGTAGGATCAGTGAAATCAGACTCCCCTCTCCATATCCAGTCTAGTGGGCTTTAGGCCCAAGGCCAGGCCACAGGCTTTAGAAAGGATATTTCAGCCTCTCCAGAGCACAAGAGCATCTGGCAAATCAATAATTGAATTAGCCAGCATTCCTCTCTTAGGAGAGGGAGGGAGGGAGGGAGGGAGGGAGGGAGGGAGGGAGGGAGGGGGAGAGGGAGAGAGAGAGAGAGAGAGAGAGAGAGAGAGAGACGGAAATGGAAACAGAAAGGGAGGGTGGTCTCAAGGCACTCTGGATAAGAGCGTCTGCTAAAATTACCAAAATTATACTTAAATGATTTGGAAAGATTTGATATTATTTAACATTTTTTTTTAACTGGTCTCTTTTTCAGATGGGTTGATATCAAAATAAATTATGCTATAAAGCATGAAGGAAAAAGTAAGAAGGTGTTTTCTCTTACCAGATGTCGACCTTCTCTGAGACAGGTTCGTTCCTGATGACCTCTGGGGCCATCCAGGCCACCGTACCGGCGAATGACATCTTGGTGCTCTTATCACTCATCTCCTTAGACGTCCCGAAGTCAGAGATCTTCACCGCGTCATCGTAGGTGATCAACATACTGGAGTAGAATATACAGGCACAGTCAAGGGAAGGTACAGTAGCCACACAGAGAGACAGTCAGGGGAAGGTACAGTAGCCACACAGAGAGACACAGTCAGGGGAAGGTACAGTAGCCACACAGAGAGACAGTCAGGGGAAGGTACAGTAGCCACACAGAGAGACAGTCAGGGGAAGGTACAGTAGCCACACAGAGAGACAGTCAGGGGAAGGTACAGTAGCCACACAGAGAGACACAGTCAGGGGAAGGTACAGTAGCCACACAGAGAGACAGTCAGGGGAAGGTACAGTAGCCACACAGAGAGACACAGTCAGGGGAAGGTACAGTAGCCACACAGAGAGACAGTCAGGGGAAGGTACAGTAGCCACACAGAGAGACACAGTCAGGGGAAGGTACAGTAGCCACACAGAGAGACAGTCAGGGGAAGGTACAGTAGCCACACAGAGAGACACAGTCAGGGGAAGGTACAGTAGCCACACAGAGAGACAGTCAGGGGAAGGTACAGTAGCCACACAGAGAGACACGGTCAGGGGAAGGTACAGTAGCCACACAGAGAGACACAGTCAGGGGAAGGTACAGTAACCACACAGAGAGACACAGTCAGGGGAAGGTACAGTAGCCACACAGAGAGACAGTCAGGGGAAGGTACAGTAGCCACACAGAGAGACACAGTCAGGGGAAGGTACAGTAGCCACACAGAGAGACAGTCAGGGGAAGGTACAGTAGCCACACAGAGAGACACGGTCAGGGGAAGGTACAGTAGCCACACAGAGAGACACAGTCAGGGGAAGGTACAGTAGCCACACAGAGAGACACAGTCAGGGGAAGGTACAGTAGCCACACAGAGAGACAGTCAGGGGAAGGTACAGTAGCCACACAGAGAGACACAGTCAGGGGAAGGTACAGTAGACACACAGAGAGACAGTCAGGAGAAGAGAAGGTACAGTAGCCACACAGAGAGACAGTCAGGAGAAGAGAAGGTACAGTAGCCACACAGAGAGACACAGTCAGGGGAAGGTACAGTAGCCACACAGAGAGACAGTCAGGAGAAAATAAGGTACAGTAGCCACACAGAGAGACAGTCAAGGGAAGGTACAGTAGCCACACACAGAGAGACAGTCAAGGGAAGGTACAGTAGCCACACAGAGAGACAGTCAGGGGAAGGTACAGTAGCCACACAGAGAGACACAGTCAGGGGAAGGTACAGTAGCCACACAGAGAGACAGTCAGGGGAAGGTACAGTAGCCACACAGAGAGACAGTCAGGGGAAGGTACAGTAGCCACACAGAGACACAGTCAGGGGAAGGTACAGTAGCCACACAGAGAGACACAGTCAGGGGAAGGTACAGTAGCCACACAGAGAGACAGTCAGGAGAAGAGAAGGTACAGTAGCCACACAGAGAGACACAGTCAGGGGAAGGTACAGTAGCCACACAGAGAGACAGTCAGGGGAAGGTACAGTAGCCACACAGAGAGACAGTCAGGGGAAGGTACAGTAGCCACACAGAGAGACAGTCAGGGGAAGGTACAGTAGCCACACAGAGAGACAGTCAGGGGAAGGTACAGTAGCCACACAGAGAGACACAGTCAGGGGAAGGTACAGTAGCCACACAGAGAGACACAGTCAGGGGAAGGTACAGTAGCCACACAGAGAGACATTCAGGGGAAGGTACAGTAGCCACACAGAGAGACACAGTCAGGGGAAGGTACAGTAGCCACACAGAGAGACAGTCAGGGGAAGGTACAGTAGCCACACAGAGAGACAGTCAGGGGAAGGTACAGTAGCCACACAGAGAGACAGTCAGGGGAAGGTACAGTAGCCACACAGAGAGACAGTCAGGGGAAGGTACAGTAGCCACACAGAGAGACACAGTCAGGGGAAGGTACAGTAGCCACACAGAGAGACAGTCAGGGGAAGGTACGGTAGCCACACAGAGAGACAGTCAGGGGAAGGTACGGTAGCCACACAGAGAGACACAGTCAGGGGAAGGTACAGTAGCCACACAGAGAGACACAGTCAGGGGAAGGTACAGTAGACACACAGAGAGACAGTCAGGGGAAGGTACAGTAGACACACAGAGAGACAGTCAGGGGAAGGTACAGTAGACACAGAGAGACACAGTCAGGGGAAGGTACAGTAGCCACACAGAGAGACACAGTCAGGGGAAGGTACAGTAGCCACACAGAGAGACACAGTCAGGGGAAGGTACGGTAGCCACACAGAGAGACACAGTCAGGGGAAGGTACAGTAGCCACACAGAGAGACACAGTCAGGGGAAGGTACGGTAGCCACACAGAGAGACACAGTCAGGGGAAGGTACAGTAGCCACACAGAGAGACACAGTCAGGAGAAGAGAAGGTACAGTAGCCACACAGAGAGACATCCAGGGGAAGGTACAGTAGCCACACAGAGACACAGTCAGGGGAAGGTACAGTAGCCACACAGAGAGACAGTCAGGGGAAGGTACAGTAGCCACACAGAGAGACAGTCAGGAGAAGAGAAGGTACAGTAGCCACACAGAGAGACATTCAGGGGAAGGTACAGTAGCCACACAGAGAGACAGTCAGGGGAAGGTACAGTAGCCACACAGAGAGACAGTCAGGGGAAGGTACAGTAGCCACACAGAGAGACAGTCAGGGGAAGGTACAGTAGCCACACAGAGACACAGTCAGGGGAAGGTACAGTAGCCACACAGAGAGACACAGTCAGGGGAAGGTACAGTAGCCACACAGAGAGACAGTCAGGGGAAGGTACAGTAGCCACACAGAGACACAGTCAGGGGAAGGTACGGTAGCCACACAGAGAGACACAGTCAGGGGAAGGTACAGTAGCCACACAGAGAGACAGTCAGGGGAAGGTACAGTAGCCACACAGAGAGACAGTCAGGGGAAGGTACAGTAGCCACACAGAGAGACAGTCAGGGGAAGGTACAGTAGCCACACAGAGAGACAGTCAGGGGAAGGTACAGTAGCCACACAGAGAGACAGTCAGGGGAAGGTACGGTAGCCACACAGAGAGACACAGTCAGGGGAAGGTACAGTAGCCACACAGAGACACAGTCAGGGGAAGGTACAGTAGCCACACAGAGAGACACAGTCAGGGGAAGGTACAGTAGCCACACAGAGAGACATTCAGGGGAAGGTACAGTAGCCACACAGAGAGACATTCAGGGGAAGGTACAGTAGCCACACAGAGAGACATTCAGGGGAAGGTACAGTAGCCACACAGAGAGACATTCAGGGGAAGGTACAGTAGCCACACAGAGAGACACAGTCAGGGGAAGGTACAGTAGCCACACAGAGAGACAGTCAGGGGAAGGTACAGTAGCCACACAGAGAGACAGTCAGGGGAAGGTACAGTAGCCACACAGAGAGACACAGTCAGGGGAAGGTACAGTAGCCACACAGAGAGACACAGTCAGGGGAAGGTACAGTAGCCACACAGAGAGACAGTCAGGGGAAGGTACAGTAGCCACACAGAGAGACAGTCAGGGGAAGGTACAGTAGCCACACAGAGAGACAGTCAGGGGAAGGTACAGTAGCCACACAGAGAGACAGTCAGGGGAAGGTACAGTAGCCACACAGAGAGACATTCAGGGGAAGGTACAGTAGCCACACAGAGAGACAGTCAGGGGAAGGTACAGTAGCCACACAGAGAGACAGTCAGGGGAAGGTACAGTAGCCACACAGAGAGACAGTCAGGGGAAGGTACAGTAGCCACACAGAGAGACACAGTCAGGGGAAGGTACAGTAGCCACACAGAGAGACAGTCAGGGGAAGGTACAGTAGCCACACAGAGAGACAGTCAGGGGAAGGTACAGTAGCCACACAGAGAGACAGTCAGGGGAAGGTACAGTAGCCACACAGAGAGACAGTCAGGGGAAGGTACGGTAGCCACACAGAGAGACACAGTCAGGGGAAGGTACAGTAGCCACACAGAGAGACAGTCAGGAGAAGAGAAGGTACAGTAGCCACACAGAGAGACAGTCAGGGGAAGGTACGGTAGCCACAATTTCAGCTGTTCTAGGTTTCCCTAGAACTATTCAAACGACTCAAACAAGAATATGATATTGAGGTATGGTAACTTGAGAAACTAAATGTACGCTAAGTCGCTAACACCCCTAAAACATATAATCTTCAATGATATCTACTTAGTGTACAACAATATGTTTGGCATGACAATGAACACAACAGAGGTGTTGGCTCAAGCACATACGGATCTGCTACCAAGCTAAAGCATAGTTATCATGTAGGTAGGACTACTTACTTGGGCGACTTGAGGTCTCTGTGGATGATCTTGTGGAGGTGGAGGTAGTTCATGCCCCCAGCCATGCCCATGGCCCAGTCGATGAGCAGGGAGGGGGTGATCTTCCTACCTGTCCTCAGCACCTCGTACAGCTGGCCCTGGGCACAGTACTCCATCAGGATACAGTAACACGGCGCCTGGGTGCAGATACCCCTGGATGGAGGAGAGGAGAGAGGGAGGAGAGGAGAGAGGGAGGAGAGGAGAGAGAGGGAGGAGAGGAGAGAGGGAGGAGAGAGGGAAGAGAGAGGAGAGGAGAGAGGATTAGTAACATAGTACTCCATTAAGGTACAATAGCATGGGCCTGGGTATATATTCTACTGTACTGTCTTCTAATGTATTATACTTTACTGTACGGTATTCTACTGTACTGTATTCTAATGTACTGTATTATACTGTATTATACTCTACTGTACTGTGTTCGACTGTATTCTACTGTACTGCAGTCTACTGCATTCTTTTGAATTATACTGTACTGTATTCTACTGTATTATACATTTTACATTACATTTTAGTCATTTAGCAGATGCTCTTATCCACAATGACTTACAGTTAGTACTCTACTGTACTGTATTCTACTGTATTATACTCTACTGTACTGTATTCTACTGTACAGTATTCTACTGTATTGTCTCTCTCTGTACTGTATTATACTGTACTGTATTTTACTGTACTGTATTATACTGTACTGTATTATACAAATACTGTATTCTACTGTACTGTATACTTACTTGAAGGTGATGATGTTGGGGTGTTTGAGTTTTCTCAGATGTCTGATGTCTGTCTCCTTAATGTCTCGGACCTTCTTCACAGCTACTTCCTGTCCGTGGAGTTTCCCCAGGAAGACTGCCCCCTGGGCCCCGCTCCCTACCCACTGCAGCTCAGAGATGTCTTCAAACGGCACCTCCCAGAGCTCTGGAGAGGAGGGAGAGAGAGGGCAAAAAGAGAGAGATCAGTGACATACAGAATCGCCAGACAAAAGGGGTCGGTACATCCTGTTCAAGAGTGAGTGAGTGAGTGAGAGAGTCAATGCTTTGAGAATGACAGTTATATACTGAACCAAAATACAAACGCAACATGCAAAGTGTTGGTCCCATGTTTCATGAGATGAAATAAAATATCTGAGAAATTTTCCATACCCACAAAAAGCTTATTTCTCTAAAATGTGGTGCACACATTTGTTTAAATCCCTGTTAGTGAGCATTTATGCTTTGCCAAGATAATCCATCCACCTGACAGGTGTGGCTTATCAAGAAGCTGATTAAACAGCATGATCATTACACTGGTGCACTTTGTGCTGTCGACAATAAAAGCCCACAGATGTCTCAAGTTTTGAGGGAGCGCGCAATTGGCATGCTGACTGCAGGAATGTCCAACAGAGCTGTTGCCAGGGAATGTAATGTTCATTTCTCTACCATAAGCTGCCTCCAACGTTGTTTTAGAGAATTTGGCAGTACATCCAACCGGCCTCACAACCGTAGACCACGTGTAACCACGCCAGCCTAGGACCTCCACATCTGGCTTCTTCACCTGCGGGATCGTCTGAGGAGGGGGAGGAGGTGTGCTGAGGAGTATTTCTGCCCACCCATATGCCCTCCCAGGCCCACCCATGGCGGTGCCCATGCCCACCCATGGCGGTGCCCATGCCCAGTCATGTGAAAGCCATAGATTAGGGCCTAATGAATTTATTTCAATTGACTGATTTACTTCTATGAACTGTAACTCAGTAAAATCGTTGAAATTGTTGTATGTTGCGTTTATATTTTTGTTCAGTATAAAATATTTATAATATTGCTACATCTAGGATAGACACTATTCCAAATAGTATCCATCTTCTTTTAAATTATCGATAGAGTTTCAGTATAAAAGCCACGCATGAAAGAAAGACAATTACAACAAAAACAGAATATAAAAATCGTACTTCGTATGGCAACCATTTGGCAATCATTTATAGACTCCTAAAAGACTAATCAATCAAGGCAGATCATTAATCATTCATGGTGTCCTGGCTAATTTGACAAATGTATCTGAAAATTCCCCCGGTGCAGGAAGGGACCAGCACTAAAGCAGTACATTCTACATCCTGTATTAACCGTCTGTCTGTCTCCCCTCACCAGGCAGACTCCACATCCCCGACCCCATCACCCCCCCTTCCCACTCCACATCCCCGACCCCATCACCCCCCCCCTTCCCACTCCATATCCCCGACCCCATCACCACCCTCCCACTCTACATCCCCGACCCCATCACCCCCCTCCCACTCTCCATCCCGACCCCCATCACCCCCCTCCCACACCCCATCCCGACCTCCATCACCCCCCTCTCACTACCCATCCCCAACCCCCATCACCCCACTCCCTGAGGAATCCCCCCGCCCCCATCCTCTGCTACCCTTCCATATTAGCCTCTCAAATCCCCTTCTTCCCTCTCCCCCTCCTTCCCTCCTCTCCTCCTCTCCCCCTCCTTTCCTCCTCTCCCCCTCCTTTCCTCCTCTCCTCCTCCTCCTTTCCTCCTCTCCTTTCCTCCTCTCCTCCTCCTCCTCCTCCTCCTCTCCTTTCCTCCTCTCCTTTCCTCCTCTCCTTTCCTCCTCTCCTTTCCTCCTCTCCTCCTCCTCCTCCTCCTCCTCTCATCCCTCCTCTCCTGTTCCCTCTTTCCACACCCCTCCAGAGTACAGGAGTCTTGTTACAGTGCCACAATGGCACTAAGCAGGATTTAGAGTGGAAAGCGTATTACCCAGAAGATTACAGTTTTCTGTCTGTGCGACAGTGTGTGTGTGTTTGGGGGTGAGGTGAGGTTCAAGTGTATTCACACACTCCAGGTGAGCTGGGCGGTGCAATGGGCGGTGCAATGGGCGGTGAACTGGGCGGTGAACTGGGCGGTGAACTGGGCGGTGAACTGGTTGTTGAACTGGGCGGTGAACTGGGCGGTGAACTGGGCGGTGAGCTGGGCGGTGAACATAGCGGTGTGGTATGTTTTTTGATTTTTGAATCTGCAATCCTTATAATGCATGTGTGCTATTGATTGAAAACATTTGGACACTTTTAGAACATAAAGGATGTTAGAATCCCTGGCGTCTGTCTTCTTTGAACTAGATAAACGGAACAATTTAGATCACTAAACCTTGTGTTGTTACAGCAGATCCCCTACAGTTCTTTGGAATTGAGATCCAATGGAAACAGTCCAATACTACTACAGGCTGTGTCAAATGCCACCCTGTTCTCTATTTAGTGCACTGCTTTTGACCAGGGACCATAGAGGGAATGAGGTATCATTTGGGACCCACAATGTCCCATCTTATCAAAACAGCCCTTCCCTGCCACAAAGGGGCATTATGATAGTCACATCTATTGCTCCTGTTCTCTTCTGGATTCAAAAGGGGAACATTCTGTACTGAATGCAAGGAGATGGGGAGAGCGAGAGAGAGAGAGAGAGAGGAGATTGGCGTACATAAAAGCTTCGAAAGGGGCATTTTTCCTTTTAATATCCCCATCCCTTTGCTCTGCCTGGCAGTCCCTCCAGCCTATCTCTCTATCTATCTATCTCTCTATCTCTCTATCTATCTCTCTATCTCTCTATCTCTCTATCTCTCTATCTATCTATCTATCTATCTATCTATCTATCTATCTATCTATCTATCTATCTATCTATCTATCTATCTATCTATCTATCTATCTATCTATCTATCTATCTATCTACAGTGCATTTGGAAAGTATTCAGACCCCTTGACTTTTTCCACATTTTGTTACGTTACAGCCGTACTCTCAAATGTATTAAATTATTTTTTCCCCTCATCAATCTACACACAATACCCCATAATGACAAAGCAAAAACAGGTTTTTAGAAATTGTTACAAATGTATACAAAACATTAAATGGAAATATCACATTTACGTAAGTATTCAGACCCTT
>NC_139999.1:6655755-6678255 GCF_964263955.1 Coregonus lavaretus | reverse complement strand
CTGTAGTAATATTTGTACTGTTGTAGTAGTAGTAATAACTGTATTTATCTGCTGTAGTAATATTTGTACCGTTGTAGTAGGAGTAATAACTGTATTTAGGCAGCATGGCCTTTGGTAAAATGAGAGAGTCATTCAGTTCACAGGATGGGCCAG
Source organism: Coregonus lavaretus (assembly GCF_964263955.1). NCBI lineage: Eukaryota > Metazoa > Chordata > Actinopteri > Salmoniformes > Salmonidae > Coregonus > Coregonus lavaretus. Next base: position 6,678,102 of record NC_139999.1, on the reverse strand, counting down.
GAATCTTTCCTCACCACTTAATCTGACCAGGAAAACCTCAGGGCCGTTGTTGTCACGGTCCTAGTTATAACCTGTAACTAGTGTTATCAGGGCCCCAGTTATAACCTGTAACTAGTATTGCCAGGGCCCTAGTTATATTATAACCTGTAACTAGTGTTGTCAGGATCCTAGTTATAACCTGTAACTAGTGTTGTCAGGGCCCTAGTTATAACCTGTAACTAGTGTTGTCAGGGCCCTAGTTATAACCTGTAACTAGTGTTGTCAGGGCCCTAGTTATAACCTGTAACTAGTGTTGTCAGGGCCCTAGTTATAACCTGTATCTAGTGTTGTCAGGGCCCTAGTTATAACCTGTAACTAGTGTTGTCAGGGCCCTAGTTATAACCTGTAACTAGTGTTGTCAGGGCCCTAGTTATAACCTGTATCTAGTGTTGTCAGGGCCCTAGTTATAACCTGTAACTAGTGTTGTCAGGGCCCTAGTTATAACCTGTATCTAGTGTTGTCAGGGCCCTAGTTATAACCTGTAACTAGTGTTGTCAGGGCCCTAGTTATAACCTGTAACTAGTGTTGTCAGGGTCCTAGTTATATTATAACCTGTATCTAGTGTTGTCAGGGCCCTAGTTATAACCTGTAACTAGTGTTGTCAGGGCCCTAGTTATAACCTGTATCTAGTGTTGTCAGGGCCCTAGTTATAACCTGTAACTAGTGTTGTCAGGGCCCTAGTTATAACCTGTAACTAGTGTTGTCAGGGCCCTAGTTATAACCTGTAACTAGTGTTGTCAGGGCCCTAGTTATAACCTGTAACTAGTGTTGTCAGGGTCCTAGTTATATTATAACCTGTAACTAGTGTTGTCAGGACCCTAGTTATAACCTGTAACTAGTGTTGTCAGGGTCCTAGTTATATTATAACCTGTAACTAGTGTTGTCAGGACCCTAGTTATAACCTGTAACTAGTGTTATCAGGGTCCTAGTTATAACCTGTATCTAGTGTTGTCAGGGTGCTAGTTATAACCTATAATTAGTGTTGTCAGGGTGCTAGTTATAACCTGTAACTAGTGTTGTCAGGGCCCTAGTTATAACCTGTAACTAGTGTTGTCAGGGTCCTAGTTATATTATAACCTGTAACTAGTGTTGTCAGGACCCTAGTTATAACCTGTATCTAGTGTTGTCAGGGTCCTAGTTATATTATAACCTGTAACTAGTGTTGTCAGGGCCCTAGTTATATTATAACCTGTAACTAGTGTTGTCAGGGCCCTAGTTATAACCTGTAACTAGTGTTGTCAGGGTCCTAGTTATATTATAACCTGTAACTAGTGTTGTCAGGGCCCTAGTTATATTATAACCTGTAACCAGTGTTATCAGGGTCCTAGTTATAACCTGTAACTAGTGTTGTCAGGGTCCTAGTTATAACCTGTAACTAGTGTTGTCAGGGCCCTAGTTATAACCTGTAACTAGTGTTGTCAGGGCCCTAGTTTTAACCTGTAATTAGTGTTGTCAGGTCCCTAGTTATAACCTGTAACTAGTGTTGTCAGGGTCCTAGTTATAACCTGTAACTAGTGTTGTCAGGGTCCTAGTTATATTATAACCTGTAACTAGTGTTATCAGGGTCCTAGTTATAACCTGTAACTAGTGTTGTCAGGGTCCTAGTTATAACCTGTAACTAGTGTTGTCAGGGCCCTAGTTATAACCTGTAACTAGTGTTGTCAGGGTCCTAGTTATAACCTGTAACTAGTGTTGTCAGGGTCCTAGTTATATTATAACCTGTAACTAGTGTTGTCAGGGTCCTAGTTATATTATAACCTGTAACTAGTGTTGTCAGGGCCCTAGTTATAACCTGTAACTAGTGTTGTCAGGGTCCTAGTTATAACCTGTAACTAGTGTTGTCATGGCCCTAGTTATATTATAACCTGTAACTAGTGTTGTCAGGGTCCTAGTTATATTATAACCTGTAACTAGTGTTGTCAGGATCCTAGTTATAACCTGTAACTAGTGTTGTCAGGGCCCTAGTTATAACCTGTAACTAGTGTTGTCAGGGCCCTAGTTATAACCTGTAACTAGTGTTGTCAGGATCCTAGTTATAACCTGTATCTAGTGTTGTCAGGGCCCTAGTTATAAACTGTAACTAGTGTTGTCAGGGTCCTAGTTATAACCTGTAACTAGTGTAGTCAGGATCCTAGTTATAACCTGTATCTAGTGTTGTCAGGGCCCTAGCTATAACCTGTAACTAGTGTTATAAGGGTCCTAGTTATAACCTGTAACTAGTGTTGTCAGGGCCCTAGTTATAACCTGTAACTGGTGTTGTCAGGGTCCTAGTTATAACCTGTAACTAGTGTTGTCAGGGCCCTAGTTATAACCTGTAACTAGTGTTGTCAGGGCCCTAGTTATAACCTGTAACTAGTGTTGTCAGGATCCTAGTTATAACCTGTATCTAGTGTTGTCAGGGCCCTAGTTATAACCTGTAACTAGTGTTGTCAGGGTCCTAGTTATAACCTGTAACTAGTGTTGTCAGGGCCCTAGTTATATTATAACCTGTAACTAGTGTTGTCAGGGCCCTAGTTATAACCTGTAACTAGTGTTGTCAGGGCCCTAGTTATAACCTGTAACTGGTGTTGTCAGGGTCGTAGTTATAACCTGTAACTAGTGTTGTCAGGGCCCTAGTTATAACCTGTAACTAGTGTTGTCAGGTCCCTAGGTATATTATAACCTGTAACTAGTGTTGTCAGGGTCCTAGTTATATTATAACCTGTAACTAGTGTTGTCAGGGCCCTAGTTATAACCTGTAACTAGTGTTGTCAGGGCCCTAGTTATATTATAACCTGTAACTAGTGTTGTCAGGGCCCTAGTTATAACCTGTAACTAGTGTTGTCAGGGCCCTAGTTATATTATAACCTGTAACTAGTGTTGTCAGGGCCCTAGTTATAACCTGTAACTCGTGTTGTCAGGGTGCTAGTTATAACCTGTAACTAGTGTTGTCAGGGCCCTAGTTATAACCTGTAACTAGTGTTGTCAGGGCCCTAGTTATAACCTGTAACTGGTGTTGTCAGGGTCGTAGTTATAACCTGTAACTAGTGTTGTCAGGGCCCTAGTTATAACCTGTAACTAGTGTTGTCAGGGCCCTAGTTTTATTATAACCTGTAACTAGTGTTGTCACGGTCCTAGTTATATTATAACCTGTACCTAGTGTTGTCAGGGCCCTAGTTATAACCTGTAACTAGTGTTGTCAGGGTCCTAGTTATAACCTGTAATTAGTGTTGTCAGGGCCCTAGTTATAACCTGTAACTAGTGTTGTCAGGGCCCTAGTTATAACCTGTAACTAGTGTTGTCAGGGCCCTAGTTATAACCTGTAACTAGTGTTGTCAGGGTCCTAGTTATATTATAACCTGTAACTAGTGTTGTCAGGGCCCTAGTTATAACCTGTAATTAGTGTTGTCAGGGTCCTAGTTATATTATAACCTGTAACTAGTGTTGTCAGGGTCCTAGTTATAACCTGTAACTAGTGTTGTCAGGGTCCTAGTTATATTATAACCTGTAACTAGTGTTGTCAGGGCCCTAGTTATAACCTGTAACTAGTGTTGTCAGGGCCCTAGTTATATTATAACCTGTAACTACTGTTGTCAGGGCCCTAGATATAACCTGTAACTAGTGTTGTCAGGGTGCTAGTTATAACCTGTAACTAGTGTTGTCAGGGCCCTAGTTATAACCTGTAACTAGTGTTGTCAGGGTCCTAGTTATAACCTGTAACTAGTGTTGTCAGGGTCCTAGTTATATTATAACCTGTAACTAGTGTTGTCAGGGCCCTAGTTATAACCTGTAATTAGTGTTGTCAGGGACCTAGTTATAACCTGTAACTAGTGTTGTCAGGATCCTAGTTATATTATAACCTGTAACTAGTGTTGTCAGGATCCTAGTTATAACCTGTAACTAGTGTTGTCAGGGCCCTAGTTATATTATAACCTGTAACAACTAGTGTTGTCAGGGAACTAGTTATAACCTGTAACTAGTGTTGTCAGGCCATAGTTATAACCTGTAACTAGTGTTGTCAGGGCCCTAGTTATATTATAACCTGTAACTAGTGTTGTCAGGGCACTAGTTATAACCTGTAACTAGTGTTGTCAGGGCCCTAGTTATAACCTGTAACTAGTGTTGTCAGGGCCCTAGTTATATTATAACCTGTAACTAGTGTTGTCAGGGCCCTAGTTATAACCTGTAACTAGTGTTGTCAGGGTCGTAGTTATAACCTGTAACTAGTGTTGTCAGGGCCCTAGTTATATTATAACCTGTAACTAGTGTTGTCAGGGCCCTAGTTATATTATAACCTGTAACTAGTGTTGTCAGGGCCCTAGTTATAACCTGTAACTAGTGTTGTCAGGGTCCTAGTTATAACCTGTAATTAGTGTTGTCAGGGTCCTAGTTATAACCTGTAACTAGTGTTGTCAGAGCCCTAGTTATAACCTGTAACTAGTGTTGTCAGGGCCCTAGTTATAACCTGTAACTAGTGTTGTCAGGGTCCTAGTTATATTATAACCTGTAACTAGTTTTGTCAGGGCCCTAGTTATAACCTGTAATTAGTGTTGTCAGGGTCCTAGTTATATTATAACCTGTAACTAGTGTGGTCAGGGTCCTAGTTATAACCTGTAACTAGTGTTGTCAGGGTCCTAGTTATATTATAACCTGTAACTAGTGTTGTCAGGGCCCTAGTTATAACCTGTAATTAGTGTTGTCAGGGTCCTAGTTATAACCTGTAACTAGTGTTGTCAGGGCCCTAGTTATAACCTGTAACTAGTGTTATCAGGGTCCTAGTTATATTATAACCTGTAACTAGTGTTGTCAGGGTCCTAGTTATAACCTGTAACTAGTGTTGTCAGGGTCCTAGTTATATTATAACCTGTAACTAGTGTTGTCAGGGTGCTAGTTATAACCTGTAACTAGTGTTGTCAGGGCCCTAGTTATAACCTGTAACTAGTGTTGTCAGGGCCCTAGTTATAACCTGTAACTGGTGTTGTCAGCGTCGTAGTTATAACCTGTAACTAGTGTTGTCAGGGCCCTAGTTATAACCTGTAACTAGTGTTGTCAGGGCCCTAGTTTTATTATAACCTGTAACTAGTGTTGTCAGGGTCCTAGTTATATTATAACCTGTACCTAGTGTTGTCAGGGCCCTAGTTATAACCTGTAACTAGTGTTGTCAGGGTCCTAGTTATAACCTGTAATTAGTGTTGTCAGGGCCCTAGTTATAACCTGTAACTAGTGTTGTCAGGGCCCTAGTTATAACCGGTAACTAGTGTTGTCAGGGTCCTAGTTATATTATAACCTGTAACTAGTGTTGTCAGGGCCCTAGTTATAACCTGTAACTAGTGTTGTCAGGGCCCTAGTTATATTATAACCTGTAACTACTGTTGTCAGGGCCCTAGATATAACCTGTAACTAGTGTTGTCAGGGTGCTAGTTATAACCTGTAACTAGTGTTGTCAGGGCCCTAGTTATAACCTGTAACTAGTGTTGTCAGGGTCCTAGTTATAACCTGTAACTAGTGTTGTCAGGGTCCTAGTTATATTATAACCTGTAACTAGTGTTGTCAGGGCCCTAGTTATAACCTGTAATTAGTGTTGTCAGGGACCTAGTTATAACCTGTAACTAGTGTTGTCAGGATCCTAGTTATATTATAACCTGTAACTAGTGTTGTCAGGATCCTAGTTATAACCTGTAACTAGTGTTGTCAGGGAACTAGTTATAACCTGTAACTAGTGTTGTCAGGGCCCTAGGTTTAACCTGTAACTAGTGTTGTCAGGGCCCTAGTTATATTATAACCTGTAACTAGTGTTGTCAGGGCCCTAGTTATAACCTGTAACTAGTGTTGTCAGGGTCGTAGTTATAACCTGTAACTAGTGTTGTCAGGGCCCTAGTTATATTATAACCTGTAACTAGTGTTGTCAGGGCCCTAGTTATATTATAACCTGTAACTAGTGTTGTCAGGGCCCTAGTTATAACCTGTAACTAGTGTTGTCAGGGTCCTAGTTATAACCTGTAATTAGTGTTGTCAGGGCCCTAGTTATAACCTGTAACTAGTGTTGTCAGAGCCCTAGTTATAACCTGTAACTAGTGTTGTCAGGGCCCTAGTTATAACCTGTAACTAGTGTTGTCAGGGTCCTAGTTATATTATAACCTGTAACTAGTTTTGTCAGGGCCCTAGTTATAACCTGTAATTAGAGTTGTCAGGGTCCTAGTTTTATTATAACCTGTAACTAGTGTTGTCAGGGTCCTAGTTATAACCTGTAACTAGTGTTGTCAGGGTCCTAGTTATATTATAACCTGTAACTAGTGTTGTCAGGGCCCTAGTTATAACCTGTAATTAGTGTTGTCAGGGTCCTAGTTATAACCTGTAACTAGTGTTGTCAGGGCCCTAGTTATAACCTGTAACTAGTGTTATCAGGGTCCTAGTTATATTATAACCTGTAACTAGTGTAGTCAGGGTCCTAGTTATAACCTGTAACTAGTGTTGTCAGGGTCCTAGTTATATTATAACCTGTAACTAGTGTTGTCAGGGTCCTAGTTATAACCTGTAACTAGTGTTGTCAGGGTCCTAGTTATATTATAACCTGTAACTAGTGTTGTCAGGGCCCTAGTTATAACCTGTAATTAGTGTTGTCATGGTCCTAGTTATATTATAACCTGTAACTAGTGTTGTCAGGGTCCTAGTTATAACCTGTAACTAGTGTTGTCAGGATCCTAGTTATAACCTGTAACTAGTGTTGTCAGGGTCCTAGTTATATTATAACCTGTAACTAGTGTTGTCAGGGTCCTAGTTATAACCTGTAACTAGTGTTGTCAGGGTCCTAGTTATAACCTGTAACTAGTGTTGTCAGGGTCCTAGTTATATTATAACCTGTAACTAGTGTTGTCAGGGCCCTAGTTATAACATGTAACTAGTGTTGTCAGGGCCCTAGTTATATTATAACCTGTAACTAGTGTTGTCAGGGTCCTAGTTATAACCTGTAACTAGTGTTGTCAGGGTCCTAGTTATAACCTGTAACTAGTGTTGTCAGGGCCCTAGTTATAACCTGTAACTAGTGTTGTCAGGTCCCTAGTTATATTATAACCTGTAACTAGTGTTGTCAGGGTCCTAGTTATATTATAACCTGTAACTAGTGTTGTCAGGGCCCTAGTTATAACCTGTAACTAGTGTTGTCAGGGCCCTAGTTATATTATAACCTGTAACTAGTGTTGTCAGGGCCCTAGTTATAACCTGTAACTAGTGTTGTCAGGGCCCTAGTTATATTATAACCTGTAACTAGTGTTGTCAGGGCCCTAGTTATAACCTGTAACTTGTGTTGTCAGGGTGCTAGTTATAACCTGTAACTAGTGTTGTCAGGGCCCTAGTTATAACCTGTAACTAGTGTTGTCAGGGCCCTAGTTATAACCTGTAACTGGTGTTGTCAGGGTCGTAGTTATAACCTGTAACTAGTGTTGTCAGGGCCCTAGTTATAACCTGTAACTAGTGTTGTCAGGGCCCTAGTTTTATTATAACCTGTAACTAGTGTTGTCACGGTCCTAGTTATATTATAACCTGTACCTAGTGTTGTCAGGGCCCTAGTTATAACCTGTAACTAGTGTTGTCAGGGTCCTAGTTATAACCTGTAATTAGTGTTGTCAGGGCCCTAGTTATAACCTGTAACTAGTGTTGTCAGGGCCCTAGTTATAACCTGTAACTAGTGTTGTCAGGGCCCTAGTTATAACCTGTAACTAGTGTTGTCAGGGTCCTAGTTATATTATAACCTGTAACTAGTGTTGTCAGGGCCCTAGTTATAACCTGTAATTAGTGTTGTCAGGGTCCTAGTTATAACCTGTAATTAGTGTTGTCAGGGCCCTAGTTTTATTATAACCTGTAACTAGTGTTGTCACGGTCCTAGTTATATTATAACCTGTACCTAGTGTTGTCAGGGCCCTAGTTATAACCTGTAACTAGTGTTGTCAGGGTCCTAGTTATAACCTGTAATTAGTGTTGTCAGGGCCCTAGTTATAACCTGTAACTAGTGTTGTCAGGGCCCTAGTTATAACCTGTAACTAGTGTTGTCAGGGCCCTAGTTATAACCTGTAACTAGTGTTTTCAGGGTCCTAGTTATATTATAACCTGTAACTAGTGTTGTCAGGGCCCTAGTTATAACCTGTAATTAGTGTTGTCAGGGTCCTAGTTATATTATAACCTGTAACTAGTGTTGTCAGGGTCCTAGTTATAACCTGTAACTAGTGTTGTCAGGGTCCTAGTTATATTATAACCTGTAACTAGTGTTGTCAGGGCCCTAGTTATAACCTGTAACTAGTGTTGTCAGGGCCCTAGTTATATTATAACCTGTAACTACTGTTGTCAGGGCCCTAGATATAACCTGTAACTAGTGTTGTCAGGGTGCTAGTTATAACCTGTAACTAGTGTTGTCAGGGCCCTAGTTATAACCTGTAACTAGTGTTGTCAGGGTCCTAGTTATAACCTGTAACTAGTGTTGTCAGGGTCCTAGTTATATTATAACCTGTAACTAGTGTTGTCAGGGCCCTAGTTATAACCTGTAATTAGTGTTGTCAGGGACCTAGTTATAACCTGTAACTAGTGTTGTCAGGATCCTAGTTATATTATAACCTGTAACTAGTGTTGTCAGGATCCTAGTTATAACCTGTAACTAGTGTTGTCAGGGCCCTAGTTATATTATAACCTGTAACTAGTGTTGTCAGGGAACTAGTTATAACCTGTAACTAGTGTTGTCAGGCCATAGTTATAACCTGTAACTAGTGTTGTCAGGGCCCTAGTTATATTATAACCTGTAACTAGTGTTGTCAGGGCACTAGTTATAACCTGTAACTAGTGTTGTCAGGGCCCTAGTTATAACCTGTAACTAGTGTTGTCAGGGCCCTAGTTATATTATAACCTGTAACTAGTGTTGTCAGGGCCCTAGTTATAACCTGTAACTAGTGTTGTCAGGGTCGTAGTTATAACCTGTAACTAGTGTTGTCAGGGCCCTAGTTATATTATAACCTGTAACTAGTGTTGTCAGGGCCCTAGTTATATTATAACCTGTAACTAGTGTTGTCAGGGCCCTAGTTATAACCTGTAACTAGTGTTGTCAGGGTCCTAGTTATAACCTGTAATTAGTGTTGTCAGGGCCCTAGTTATAACCTGTAACTAGTGTTGTCAGAGCCCTAGTTATAACCTGTAACTAGTGTTGTCAGGGCCCTAGTTATAACCTGTAACTAGTGTTGTCAGGGTCCTAGTTATATTATAACCTGTAACTAGTTTTGTCAGGGCCCTAGTTATAACCTGTAATTAGTGTTGTCAGGGCCCTAGTTATATTATAACCTGTAACTAGTGTGGTCAGGGTCCTAGTTATAACCTGTAACTAGTGTTGTCAGGGTCCTAGTTATATTATAACCTGTAACTAGTGTTGTCAGGGCCCTAGTTATAACCTGTAATTAGTGTTGTCAGGGTCCTAGTTATAACCTGTAACTAGTGTTGTCAGGGCCCTAGTTATAACCTGTAACTAGTGTTATCAGGGTCCTAGTTATATTATAACCTGTAACTAGTGTTGTCAGGGTCCTAGTTATAACCTGTAACTAGTGTTGTCAGGGTCCTAGTTATATTATAACCTGTAACTAGTGTTGTCAGGGTGCTAGTTATAACCTGTAACTAGTGTTGTCAGGGCCCTAGTTATAACCTGTAACTAGTGTTGTCAGGGCCCTAGTTATAACCTGTAACTGGTGTTGTCAGGGTCGTAGTTATAACCTGTAACTAGTGTTGTCAGGGCCCTAGTTATAACCTGTAACTAGTGTTGTCAGGGCCCTAGTTTTATTATAACCTGTAACTAGTGTTGTCAGGGTCCTAGTTATATTATAACCTGTACCTAGTGTTGTCAGGGCCCTAGTTATAACCTGTAACTAGTGTTGTCAGGGTCCTAGTTATAACCTGTAATTAGTGTTGTCAGGGCCCTAGTTATAACCTGTAACTAGTGTTGTCAGGGCCCTAGTTATAACCGGTAACTAGTGTTGTCAGGGTCCTAGTTATATTATAACCTGTAACTAGTGTTGTCAGGGCCCTAGTTATAACCTGTAACTAGTGTTGTCAGGGCCCTAGTTATATTATAACCTGTAACTACTGTTGTCAGGGCCCTAGATATAACCTGTAACTAGTGTTGTCAGGGTGCTAGTTATAACCTGTAACTAGTGTTGTCAGGGCCCTAGTTATAACCTGTAACTAGTGTTGTCAGGGTCCTAGTTATAACCTGTAACTAGTGTTGTCAGGGTCCTAGTTATATTATAACCTGTAACTAGTGTTGTCAGGGCCCTAGTTATAACCTGTAATTAGTGTTGTCAGGGACCTAGTTATAACCTGTAACTAGTGTTGTCAGGATCCTAGTTATATTATAACCTGTAACTAGTGTTGTCAGGATCCTAGTTATAACCTGTAACTAGTGTTGTCAGGGAACTAGTTATAACCTGTAACTAGTGTTGTCAGGGCCCTAGGTTTAACCTGTAACTAGTGTTGTCAGGGCCCTAGTTATATTATAACCTGTAACTAGTGTTGTCAGGGCCCTAGTTATAACCTGTAACTAGTGTTGTCAGGGTCGTAGTTATAACCTGTAACTAGTGTTGTCAGGGCCCTAGTTATATTATAACCTGTAACTAGTGTTGTCAGGGCCCTAGTTATATTATAACCTGTAACTAGTGTTGTCAGGGCCCTAGTTATAACCTGTAATTAGTGTTGTCAGGGTCCTAGTTATAACCTGTAACTAGTGTTGTCAGGGCCCTAGTTATAACCTGTAACTAGTGTTATCAGGGTCCTAGTTATATTATAACCTGTAACTAGTGTTGTCAGGGTCCTAGTTATAACCTGTATCTAGTGTTGTCAGGGTCCTAGTTATATTATAACCTGTAACTAGTGTTGTCAGGGTCCTAGTTATAACCTGTAACTAGTGTTGTCAGGGTCCTAGTTATATTATAACCTGTAACTAGTGTTGTCAGGGCCCTAGTTATAACCTGTAATTAGTGTTGTCAGGGTCCTAGTTATATTATAACCTGTAACTAGTGTTGTCAGGGTCCTAGTTATAACCTGTAACTAGTGTTGTCAGGATCCTAGTTATAACCTGTAACTAGTGTTGTCAGGGTCCTAGTTATATTATAACCTGTAACTAGTGTTGTCAGGGTCCTAGTTATAACCTGTAACTAGTGTTGTCAGGGTCCTAGTTATAACCTGTAACTAGTGTTGTCAGGGTCCTAGTTATATTATAACCTGTAACTAGTGTTGTCAGGGCCCTAGTTATAACATGTAACTAGTGTTGTCAGGGCCCTAGTTATATTATAACCTGTAACTAGTGTTGTCAGGGTCCTAGTTATAACCTGTAACTAGTGTTGTCAGGGTCCTAGTTATAACCTGTAACTAGTGTTGTCAGGGCCCTAGTTATAACCTGTAACTAGTGTTGTCAGGGTCCTAGTTATAACCTGTAACTAGTGTTGTCAGGGCCCTAGTTATATTATAACCTGTAACTGGTGTTGTCAGGGCCCTAGTTATAACCTGTAACTAGTGTTGTCAGGGTCGTAGTTATAACCTGTAACTAGTGTTGTCAGGGCCCTAGTTATATTATAACCTGTAACTGGTGTTGTCAGGGTCCTAGTTATAACCTGTAACTGGTGTTGTCAGGGCCCTAGTTATAACCTGTAACTAGTGTTGTCAGGGCCCTAGTTATAACCTGTAACTAGTGTTATCAGGGTCCTAGTTATAACCTGTAACTAGTGTTATCAGGGTCCTAGTTATAACCTGTAACTAGTGTTGTCAGGGTCCTAGTTATAACCTGTAACTAGTGTTGTCAGGGCCCTAGTTATAACCTGTAACTAGTGTTGTCAGGGCCCTAGTTATAACCTGTAACTAGTGTTGTCAGGGCCCTAGTTATAACCTGTATCTAGTGTTGTCAGGGTCCTAGTTATAACCTGTAACTAGTGTTGTCAGGGTGCTAGTTATAACCTGTAACTAGTGTTGTCAGGGCCCTAGTTATAACCTGTAACTAGTGTTGTCAGGGTCCTAGTTATATTATAACCTGTAACTAGTGTTGTCAGGACCCTAGTTATAACCTGTAACTAGTGTTGTCAGGGTCCTAGTTATATTATAACCTGTAACTAGTGTTGTCAGGACCCTAGTTATAACCTGTAACTAGTGTTATCAGGGTCCTAGTTATAACCTGTATCTAGTGTTGTCAGGGTGCTAGTTATAACCTATAATTAGTGTTGTCAGGGTGTTAGTTATAACCTGTAACTAGTGTTGTCAGGGCCCTAGTTATAACCTGTAACTAGTGTTGTCAGGGTCCTAGTTATATTATAACCTGTAACTAGTGTTGTCAGGACCCTAGTTATAACCTGTATCTAGTGTTGTCAGGGTCCTAGTTATATTATAACCTGTAACTAGTGTTGTCAGGGCCCTAGTTATATTATAACCTGTAACTAGTGTTGTCAGGGCCCTAGTTATAACCTGTAACTAGTGTTGTCAGGGTCCTAGTTATATTATAACCTGTAACTAGTGTTGTCAGGGTCCTAGTTATAACCTGTAACTAGTGTTGTCAGGGTCCTAGTTATATTATAACCTGTAACTAGTGTTGTCAGGGTCCTAGTTATAACCTGTAACTAGTGTTGTCAGGGTCGTAGTTATAACCTGTAACTAGTGTTGTTAGGGTCCTAGTTATAACCTGTAACTAGTGTTGTCAGGGCCCTAGTTATAACCTGTAACTAGTGTTGTCAGGGACCTAGTTATAACCTGTAACTAGTGTTGTCAGGGCCCTAGTTATAACCTGTAACTAGTGTTGTCAGGGCCCTAGTTATAACCTGTAACTAGTGTTGTCAGGGCCCTAGTTATAACCTGTAACTAGTGTTGTCAGGGCCCTAGTTATAACCTGTAACTAGTGTTGTCAGGGTCCTAGTTATATTATAACCTGTAACTAGTGTTGTCAGGGCCCTAGTTATATTATAACCTGTAACTAGTGTTGTCAGGGCCCTAGTTATATTATAACCTGTAACTGGTGTTGTCAGGGCCCTAGTTATAACCTGTAACTAGTGTTGTCAGGGTCGTAGTTATAACCTGTAACTAGTGTTGTCAGGGCCCTAGTTATATTATAACCTGTAACTGGTGTTGTCAGGGTCCTAGTTATAACCTGTAACTAGTGTTGTCAGGGCCCTAGTTATATTATAACCTGTAACTGGTGTTGTCAGGACCCTAGTTATAACCTGTAACTAGTGTTGTCAGGGTCGTAGTTATAACCTGTAACTAGTGTTGTCAGGGCCCTAGTTATATTATAACCTGTAACTGGTGTTGTCAGGGTCCTAGTTATAACCTGTAACTGGTGTTGTCAGGGCCCTAGTTATAACCTGTAACTAGTGTTGTCAGGGCCCTAGTTATAACCTGTAACTAGTGTTATCAGGGTCCTAGTTATAACCTGTAACTAGTGTTATCAGGGTCCTAGTTATAACCTGTAACTAGTGTTGTCAGGGTCCTAGTTATAACCTGTAACTAGTGTTCGCAGGGCCCTAGTTATAACCTGTAACTAGTGTTGTCAGGGCCCTAGTTATAACCTGTAACTAGTGTTGTCAGGGCCCTAGTTATAACCTGTATCTAGTGTTTTCAGGGTCCTAGTTATAACCTGTAACTAGTGTTGTCAGGGTGCTAGTTATAACCTGTAACTAGTGTTGTCAGGGCCCTAGTTATAACCTGTAACTAGTGTTGTCAGGGTCCTAGTTATATTATAACCTGTAACTAGTGTTGTCAGGACCCTAGTTATAACCTGTAACTAGTGTTGTCAGGGTCCTAGTTATATTATAACCTGTAACTAGTGTTGTCAGGACCCTAGTTATAACCTGTAACTAGTGTTATCAGGGTCCTAGTTATAACCTGTATCTAGTGTTGTCAGGGTGCTAGTTATAACCTATAATTAGTGTTGTCAGGGTGCTAGTTATAACCTGTAACTAGTGTTATCAGGGCCCTAGTTATAACCTGTAACTAGTGTTGTCAGGGTCCTAGTTATATTATAACCTGTAACTAGTGTTGTCAGGACCCTAGTTATAACCTGTAACTAGTGTTGTCAGGGTCCTAGTTATATTATAACCTGTAACTAGTGTTGTCAGGGCCCTAGTTATATTATAACCTGTAACTAGTGTTGTCAGGGCCCTAGTTATAACCTGTAACTAGTGTTGTCAGGGTCCTAGTTATATTATAACCTGTAACTAGTGTTGTCAGGGCCCTAGTTATATTATAACCTGTAACCAGTGTTATCAGGGTCCTAGTTATAACCTGTAACTAGTGTTGTCAGGGTCCTAGTTATAACCTGTAACTAGTGTTGTCAGGGCCCTAGTTATAACCTGTAACTAGTGTTGTCAGGGCCCTAGTTATAACCTGTAATTAGTGTTGTCAGGGCCCTAGTTATAACCTGTAACTAGTGTTGTCAGGGTCCTAGTTATAACCTGTAACTAGTGTTGTCAGGGTCCTAGTTATATTATAACCTGTAAATAGTGTTATCAGGGTCCTAGTTATAACCTGTAACTAGTGTTGTCAGGGCCCTAGTTATAACCTGTAACTACTGTTGTCAGGGCCCTAGTTATAAACTGTAACTAGTGTTGTCAGGGTCCTAGTTATATTATAACCTGTAACTAGTGTTGTCAGGGTCCTAGTTATAACCTGTAACTAGTGTTGTCAGGGTCCTAGTTATATTATAACCTGTAACTAGTGTTGTCAGGGTCCTAGTTATAACCTGTAACTAGTGTTGTCAGGGTCGTAGTTATAACCTGTAACTAGTGTTGTTAGGGTCCTAGTTATAACCTGTAACTAGTGTTGTCAGGGCCCTAGTTATAACCTGTAACTAGTGTTGTCAGGGACCTAGTTATAACCTGTAACTAGTGTTGTCAGGGCCCTAGTTATAACCTGTAACTAGTGTTGTCAGGGCCCTAGTTATAACCTGTAACTAGTGTTGTCAGGGCCCTAGTTATAACCTGTAACTAGTGTTGTCAGGGCCCTAGTTATAACCTGTAACTAGTGTTGTCAGGGTCCTAGTTATATTATAACCTGTAACTAGTGTTGTCAGGGCCCTAGTTATATTATAACCTGTAACTAGTGTTGTCAGGGCCCTAGTTATAACCTGTAACTAGTGTTGTCAGGGTGCTAGTTATAACCTGTAACTAGTGTTGTCAGGGCCCTAGTTATAACCTGTAACTAGTGTTGTCAGGGCCCTAGTTATAACCTGTATCTAGTGTTGTCAGGGTGCTAGTTATAACCTGTAACTAGTGTTGTCAGGGTCCTAGTTATAACCTGTAACTAGTGGCTAGATGGTTTCCTGGTCAGGTCAAGTGGTCAGGAGAATCTCTTGACCCTAACCACAATCTCTCTCCCTCTCTCTCTATCTCTCTGTCTCTCTCTCTGTCTCTCTCTCTCTCTCTCTCCCTCGCTCTCTTTCTCTTTCTCTTATTACCAAATGACTCTTACCTTCCAGGTTGTGTTTGTGTTCGGTAGAGTAGGCCTTGCCAATCATGGTCCAGACCGGCTTCAGACACCCAAACAGTCCCTCCAGAAACCCTCCACTTCCTCCCGACAGCAGCCTCACATCCTCAGCCTGGCTCCGCACCGCTCCTCCCTCTGCGTCCTGACCCTCTCCCTCCGTCCTACCCCCTCCATCCCCGTTCTCATGGAGCTTCAGCACACTGTTGGCAAAGTGCTCCTGCTGCTCCTCGCTAGGCGTGGGGCTGTGGCCCCCGCAGGTGTGTCCGCAGGTGTGTTCCCCATTATGGCCTCCTCCTCCACCTCCCCCACCCTCGGGTTCCGGGGCACCCCCGGTGTCTATAGATAGTACGTTCCGCAGGACACACTGGGTGGGGGTCAGATCCATCTCAGGGGTGCAGGCGGGGGTCTCGTCCAGCCGGCCCCGGAAGGTAGGGGTGTGTTCTGAGAGGGGGGTGTTGAACCCGGAAAGAGAGGGGGACGGGGCGCGGGACTCTGTGATACAGGCCATGGGGAGTTGTGGTCAGGGGAACAGGAACAACCCCGGGACTGTTGATAAGTCAGGGCCAGCGAGGAAGCAAGACCTGTAGGAGTTGAGAGAAAGATAGCCATGGTTATAGATTATCTGATGATAGCTTCAGTTTATCTTCTACATGAACACCTTGGTGGGATATACACAGCAGCTGTAACTGATACATGACGTCAGGGTTTAAATCACATCAACGGTGGCCTCCATTTACTGTGGTTAGCCATGTCAAGGCTAATCAACGCTAACAAAACAATAAAGAGGATTCTCTTCTTTACACTGCACAGTCCTTTTTTCCCTCTCATATCCTCCTACAACATCTCTGGGACACTTTATAGATCACTATTAAGTTAATAGGCACCAGATCTTGTGTTGCTGTTAGTAATGAGAGAGAAGAGAGAGTAGAGTGGCTGCTCTAGAAAGCTTGTCAGGTCCCCAAGGACAGACATCGACCACAACAGATCTAGGAGAAGTGGAATACATATTCCTCTCACACCGACTTCTGGGCATTTTTTTATTTTTATTATTGCTAATGATACAGTGTTATAACAAAACTGCAGTGACACGTTAACAACATCCCCTTGCTAGATAGCTGTGTTCAACAAAATATGAATCCGACTTTACCTGAATATCAGTTATGGCCTAAAACATACACATATCACATTACAATATTTAACTCCATGCAAATTATTAGTGCAATGGGACAAGATTATTATGAAACTTGGAAATGGAGTTTCATTTTGCTGACATTTTACTTTACCTCTGTTCAAGAGAGAGCCTTACAATCTGACGGTCAGTGCCTGAAATACTGAAACTTCACAGTGCCTGAACACAAGTTGCTTCATTGCTAGGGCCTAGAGTCTTTCTGTGGCCAGAAAAAACCCTGGGCTAACTTCAGGACCATGGATAGCGCCATTGTGGACAACATTTCCCATACTCCTGGCCCTGCTCAGCCTCACAACTTGTAGTACATTTTTTACATTTACATTTTAGTCATTTAGCAGAGCGACATTTTAGTCTTATCCAGAGCGACTTACAGGAGCAATTAGGGTTAAGTGCCTTGCTCAAGGTCACATCGACAGATTTTCACCTAGTCGGCTCGGGGATTAGAACCAGCGACCTTTCGGTTACTGGCACAACGCTCTTAACCACTAAGCTACCTGCCGCCCCAACACAACCAGGTCAGAACAGAGTACAGTGGACAGTGATTTTCTTCCCTTCAGATTATCAGTTTACTGAGCTGATTTCAAGTCCAAAGACAGGTTCAGTTTTACTTCAGCTAAGTTTCACAAAGCCAGACTCTGGCCACATCCACACTGTGGTATTGCTCAATCATCAGTACATGGGAGAGAATGAGTCATGATTGGTTCCTTCCTCTGTTGTTATACCCCATGTATTTTTTACATCCAACTAATAATTAATGGGACCTCTACCCTGTGTGCAAAAACTAAAACATCAAAGTCAAGAACATAAAAACGAAATATTTCCACCTTATTAATTATGTATAATAACCATGTTCCTGTTTTCATTTGTTCTGTTTACAACTAAAAAGACACATTCTCTTGGGTATCACAACAGTCTAGTCAGCCGACAGCCACACAGACACAGACATTTTACAGAAATAATAGACATTTGCTTCAAATTCAGATAAGAAGTGAAAGGAGAAACCTGTCCATTGCTACGCATCTGTCTAATCTTAGAGTAATCTCTAAATAGTTTTGTATCACTGATTTTCAACTTAATGACCCTGTCCCCCCCCCAGTAAGAACGGCAGCAGCTGCTAGTCGGTCCTGCGGAATAAGCCCCCATGCAGTGTGTAGGCCAGGCGGTGCATTGAAGCGACCCAAAACACAGGCTCCTCAATGGCACCGATTCGCTTCACAGCTTCTACGGGACCCGTGCGCTAAGCTCATCACCATAGCGTAGACTATGTCTCGCTTTAGCGTATTATATATAAAATAGACTACAACTGATTTATTTACATGGATTATTGGAAACGTGATTTACACGATCTAGGCTCAAATGACATACCATGCCGTGTGCGTAAATGGCGCGTAACCTACAATCTGTATTCTACATAAATTGAGCATTAGCCTGGCAGATTTCCAAATATAATTTTATACATTTGTTTTTTTATAACGTACCTTAGCAAATGGAGCAAGCTCAAGCCTCAAACTCCATTGTTGTTGATTGTATCTTTCACATAGGCTGCTATTTATTTAATTTGTTCCCGATGCAGCCTTCTAAAACAGTGCAATTATTCTGCGTTCCTCGTTTTGTTGATATAATCAGTGTCACCGCGCGCGACTCAGCTCAGCATCCAATATTCTTTACTGCACGCACACACGCCGTTCTAGAATGGGCTCTAGCGATGGAAGCAATGGAGAGTCCTTCCTTCGTTCATTTCAACGCGATCCTTATAACCTTTAATCTCTATCCCCGTCCCGCCGGTGATTTGATCACATGTATCTGATTTCCCTTTCTTCCCACTTGCTGTGAGGTGAAAATATGTGATTTGGAGCGGTGCCTTCTGTCCAAGCCCCTGCAGGTTTTATATTGCGGAGTCTCTCATCTGTGCTGAGGAGGGAAAGAGGAGAGGGGCGTGTGTCAGGCAGTTAGTGACAGAGCAGGGGGCGGGATGTAGTTTATAGCGCATAGTCTACACCAGGGATCATCAACTAGATTCCGCCTCGGGACGATTTTTTCGTGAGTGGATGGTCAGGGGGCCGGAACATAATTGCAAATAATTTGTAGACTGCAAATTGACCACAATAAGTCCAAACAGATATATTTGACTAAAACATAATCATTTCAAACCTTGCCTACATTTGTATCAGTCACATGTATCTCGCTATTATGCGTGGGAATACTTGGGAACAGATGTCCAAAATTTAAATCTTGGAGCTGATTTCCTGGTGTTTTTACAGATTTGTTTGTTCAACAATCTTATTATTATTTTTATTTTTTTAAATCTTTAAAAAATATATATAGATATACAGTGCATTCGGAAAGTATTCAGACCCCTTCACTTTTTACACATTTTGTTACCTTACAGCCTTATTCTAAAATAGATTTAAAAAAAAAAAAAATCCTCATTAATCTACACACAACACCCCATAATGACGAAGCAAAAACAGGTTTTTAGAAATTTTTGCAAATTTGGACAAATGAAAAACTTAAATATCACATTTACATAAGTATTCAGACCCTTTACTCAGTACTTTGTTGAAGCATATTTGGCAGCGATTACAGCCTCAATCTTCTTAGGTATGAAGCTACAAGCTTGGCACACCTGTATTTGGGGAGTTTCTCCCATTCTTCTCTGCAGATCCTCTCAAGCTCTGTCAGGTTGGATGGGGAGCGTCACTGCACAGCTATTTTCAGGTCTTTCCAGAGATGTTCGATCGGTTCAAGTCCGGGCTCTGGCTGGGCCACTCAAGGACATTTCTAAAAACCTGTTTTCGCTTTGTCATTATGGGGTGTTGTGTGTAGATTGATGAGGATTTTTTTTTTTTAAATCCATTTTAGAATAAGGCTGTAATGTGACAAAATGTGGAAAAAGTCAAGTATTTACTTATTTATTTTCGTATTTTTACTCAGATTTTGTTATTTGTGTGTGTGTGTGTGTGGGGGGGGGGGGGGGGGGGGGGGCAAATAAAACCATCCCCGGGCCGCCAGGGAAACCTGTTCTAGACACACACTCTACAGCTAAGTGATGTGCACCAATGAGGAGAGAGTGTTGTGTTGTGACGAGATTGTTCGGTCCGAAGGGAAGGGGACAACCCACCAAACCAGCGGCAGGTAACGGGATTACAGTGTGGTGTGATTACCGAGAATCAGCAGGCGGAGGTTATGAAAATGATGTCACCCCCAAAGCATGCCGCTTTAGGCTGGCCAGGCAGCAGGCAGAGTAAACCCTTTACAACCCTAACACACACACACATCCACTCTCTATACATGTTAATTGGTGTGTAGGCCTAATCTCAAAGATCCCCGTCTGCCGCAGAGGGGGGGGGGGGGGGGAGGGGTTGGGGATCTAACTGATTAACCCACTTCTAGTGATAGAGAATTGAATAGCAGTGGTATGGTCTTCAACATAATTTTTCCTTGGGCATAAACAGAGAGCAGCAGGCACAATGACTAATTTAGCCTACCTGACACTTCAAATCAGAACGCATCCAATTTGACGCTAAAACATTTTATTTGTGTATAGCCAATTGAACTATATCCCTCCCATGCCTTGTAGAATTCCACACCAAATGATAAATTACAGTGAGGGAAAAAAGTACTTGATCCCCTGCTGATTTTGTAAATTTGCCCACTGACAAAGACATGATCAGTCTATAATTTTAATGGTAGGTTTATTTGAACAGTGAGAGACAGAATAACAACAACAAAATCCTGAAAAACGCATGTAAAAAATGTTATAAATTGATTTGCATTTTAATGAGGGAAATAAGTATTTGACCCCTCGGCAAAACATGACTTAGTACTTGGTGGCAAAACCCTTGTTGGCAATCACAGAGGTCAGACGTTTCTTGTAGTTGGCCACAAGGTTTGCACACATCTCAGGAGGGATTTTGTCCAACTACTCTTTGCAGATCTTCTCCAAGTCATTAAGGTTTCGAGCCTGACATTTGGCAACTCGAACCTTCAGCTCCCTCCACAGATTTTCTATGGGATTAAGGTCTGGAGACTGGCTAGGCCACTCCAGGACCTTAATGTGCTTCTTCTTGAGCCACTCCTTTGTTGCCTTGGCCGTGTGTTTTGGGTCATTGTCATGCTGGAATACCCATCCACGACCCATTTTCAATGCCCTGGCTGAGGGAAGGAGGTTCTCACCCAAGATTTGACGGTACATGGCCCCGTCCATCGTCCCTTTGATGCGGTGAAGTTGTCCCGTCCCCTTAGCAGAAAAACACCCCCAAAGCATAATGTTTCCACCTCCATGTTTGACAGTGGGGATGGTGTTCTTGGGGTCATAGGCAGCATTCCTCCTCTTCCAAACACGGCGAGTTGAGTTGATGCCAAAGAGCTCGATTTTGGTCTCATCTGACCACAACACTTTCACCCAGTTCTCCTCTGAATCATTCAGATGTTCATTGGCAAACTTCAGACGGGCCTGTATATGTGCATTCTTGAGCAGGGGGACCTTGTGGGCGCTGCAGAATTTCAGTCCTTCACGGCGTAGTGTGTTATCAATTGTTTTCTTGGTGACTATGGTACCAGCTGCCTTGAGATCATTGACAAGATCCTCCCGTGTAGTTCTGGGCTGATTCCTCACCGTTCTCATGATCATTGCAACTCCACGAGGTGAGATCTTGCATGGAGCCCCAGGCCGAGGGAGATTGACAGTTCTTTTGTGTTTCTTCCATTTGCGAATAATCGCACCAACTGTTGTCACCTTCTCACCAAGCTGCTTGGCGATGGTCTTGTAGCCCATTCCAGCCTTGTGTAGGTCTACAATCTTGTTCCTGACATCCTTGGAGAGCTCTTTGGTCTTGGCCATGGTGGAGAGTTTGGAATCTGATTGATTGATTGCTTCTGTGGACAGGTGTCTTTTACACAGGTAACAAACTGAGATTAGGAGCACTCCCTTTAAGAGTGTGCTCCTAATCTCAGCTCGTTACCTGTATAAAAGACACATGGGAGCCAGAAATCTTTCTGATTGAGAGGGGGTCAAATACTTACTTCCCTCATTAAAATGCAAATCAATTTATAACATTTTTAACATGCGTTTTGTTGGATTTTGTTGTTGTTATTCTGTCTCTCACTGTTCAAATAAACCTACCATTAAAATTATAGACTGATCATTTCTTTGTCAGTGGGCAAACGTACAAAATCAGCAGGGGATCAAATACTTTTTTTTCCTGCATATTAGATATATATATTTCAATAAGATCATACACCCTCAATAAAGTTAATTACATAAAGCTAAGTGAAATTCAGTATTTACTTAACTGCATCTATACCCATGCTCATCCAAGGAGAATTCCTGAAATGACTCATGAGAGAGAGAGAGAGAGAGAGAGAGAGAGAGAGAGAGAGAGAGAGAGAGAGAGAGAGAGAGACAGACAGACAGACAGACAGACAGACAGACAGAGACAGAGAGAGAGAGAGAGAGAGAGAGAGAGAGAGAGAGAGAGAGAGAGGAGAGACAGAGAGAGAGAGGGAGAGAGAGGGAGAGAGAGAGAGAGATACAGAGAGAGAGAGAGAGAGAGAGAGAGATACAGAGAGAGAGATACAGAGAGAGAGAGAGAGAGAGAGAAGAGAGAGAGGGAGAGGAGAGAGAGAGAGAGAGAGAGAAGAGAGAGAGAGAGGGA
>NC_139999.1:6627887-6655555 GCF_964263955.1 Coregonus lavaretus | reverse complement strand
AGACACTCTCCTCCGGGGCCCTGCGCCACCTTAGCTCAGAGCTCCGTCTCCTGGACCTTTCACACAACCAGTTACGCCGGGCCAGCCGGGACGAGTTCAGTTCCACGCGGGCCAAGACGCGCCTCTACCACAACCCGTGGCACTGCGACTGTACCCTGCAGGAGCTGATGGAGACGTTAAATCTAGAGCCGGAGACGGTCAACGGGATCGTGTGTGAGAGCTCGGTGAGGGGCGCCGGCGAGGGGAGTCGCTGGGAGGATCCAGGGGGGGCAAGGGAGCACGCCGGTCAACCCCTGGTTAAGTTGCTCGACTCTGGGGTGAACTTCTGTAGTCTCCAGAGGAAGACCACGGATGTGGCTATGCTGGTGACCATGTTCGTGTGGTTCTTCATGGTCATTGTTTATGTGGTCTATTACGTGAGACAGAACCAGGCCGAGACCAGAAGACATCTGGAGTATCTGAAGAGTTTGCCCAGTCCGAGGAAAACACCCACAGAGACAGACACGATAAGCACTGGTCTCTGAACTATTTATTTATTGCCTTTATTTAATCAGGTAAAAGTTATTGAGAACGCATTCTCCTTTACAAAAACAACCAAGAGAAGGTTTAAGAAAAGGCTGTAGAGACAATTCATGTCTCTGTATTGGGATGGAGCTTATTGTACAATTGTTAATCGAAAATGGATTCTCTATAACAACTCTGACTTGAATTAAATTATTACAAAATTTTCTTTTTGTACCTACTGTGTCTTTTCCATAATTATTTATATTTTTTTACCCTAACTACATTTTTTCTTTTCTTTTTCTGGTGGCTTTCGTCTTCCATTGTACTCTTAACAGGGAAAACTCACCTTGACCTAATTCGTTTTGACAGACAGATAGCAGATCATTAAAACATATAATCAGAGGGAGTGTCTGTTTCTACTCTGTATGTCAGGTTCCGAAGGTATGTGATGTTGTTCAGTGTTCAGGATCATTAGTCCTACTTCACCTACTTCTCCAGCCCTTGATGATCAGTGAAGAAGGCTGTTTTAACCTCTCACTCTACAAGGTCACTGAGTCTGAACCAGCCAGTCATCTATATCCAAATCCTATCTTTTACCTCCCTGCGAGCCAGGACACACAGCCTGAGATCCTCTGGCAGGGCACTGTTGACCATTCCAAAGTATAGGTTGACAACTAAAGGAGATCGGGGCATTTGCCATCGGGGCCCTGAGACTTTGGAATGGTCTGCCAGAGGACATCAGGCTTACAGATTCAGTGCCTCTTTTTAAATCCCTTTCTGAAGACACACTTTTATAAAGATGCTTAGTACTTTTATTTTATGATGTGAAGCACTTTGTTACTTGTATTGAAAAGCACTATACAAATAAAGTTATATTATTATATTAATCCCCGCTAATCCCTCAATCCCCACTACATCAATTCCTTCCTGCTGTTCTAAATTTACCCTGGCCCTAGGAAGTGGGTGGTGAATCAGTTTTTTAGTCATCAAGTACGTGGCAAGCAATCATTTCTAAATTGGCCGAGTGGTAGAGACTAGTGTATGACGGCATGGTATCAGCTGTCTCGGAAGCAGAGAAATTAAATTAAGACCTGATTTAGAATTGGTTTTGTTAAAAAATGATCAGACGAATGAAACAAACTGCTCGTTTCTGTGGATCCTAATGTATCTGCTTAGTGCTGTTTTAAATCCTGTCTGTCTGTCTGTCTGTCTGTCTGTCTGTGGGGTTAAAGTAATGCTCCTATATTTTCCTCCTGGACATTCTTATTGTTAGTGAAGTGAGTTTAAAGAGACAATTGTATTTTGGATACATTCAATTTGTACCGCGGAGGATCCACGTTATAGCGCGATTGAAATGTAAAGGTCATTTTCAATTGAGCCAACATATGCAGAGTTTACCGTGAACGCAGTCTTCGCGAACAGTCTTCGCACTATGCATTGAAACTAGGGGCTCTATTCAATTGTGGAAGTTCAGCATTACAGCGTGATTGAAATTTAAAGGCAACGTTACCGCATTAGCAGAGACTGCATTCACGGTAAACGCTGCATATGTCAGCTCAATCGGAAATTATCTTAAAATGTATATTGCGCAATCTGTAACGCTTCAGCGATACCGATTGAATAGAGGCCTAGGGCCTTTATTGATGCCCTGAAATAAATGAAGGCATGCAGGTGAATGTGTTATACGTTGAATGCCTTTTTTTTTCTTACATTATTGAAATCCCAAAATGAAATGGATTAGAATTACTCCTGTACCACATTGTTATATCAATCAGAATAGGATGTTATGTGTTTCATGAAAAAAAACAGTTTGTACAGTAGCCTATATGTTGTAAGTTTGTCTCAGACAAACCCTAAGTTGATTTAGTATTTTATGTGTACTTTTGTGGTGTTCAGAGTTCCATTCTAGTACAGGTTGTGGTATAGCACTGTCCCTTTAAATGATAGCGCTGTTAATTTAAATGATAGCATTTACCCTTTAAATGATAACCCAACTCCTTTAATCGATAGCACTGTCCTGTCATTAACTGTTGTGTAACTGTTTTGTGTCATAGGCTACAATGAATATAGACCACAAACTGAATGACAAAACCGATTCTGTGGAGATGCCGATAACTCAAACAAAAAGAACCAAGCATGCATCCTTCTGTGTCATTTTTATAAAGTTTTTTATTTGTGATGTATTTTTGTCCTGCTGATTTGTTTTCCCTCCTGTTTTAAATGTCAATAATTACTCTAACAAAGATTACATCATAGATTTGGAAACCAATACATCAAATAATAAATGAACTTTAAAACCAAATTTCGGGAATAAATAAATATATAAAAAATAAAACAAACGTGGCTCTGTGTTGTTTAGAGAAATGCTTCTACCTTTTATTGCTATGGTGACAGGTGAAAGGTGAAAGGTGAAAAGTCAGTAAAGAAAAAAAAATTATTAAAGGACAGGATGACAATCAATTCATACAGTTTCTGATGATCGCGGTTGGCAATGTTTCCCATTCCTCCTCTTATCTACCATGCTTAAAAACAATCTTTAAAATATTGAAAAAACGATTTTACATTTACAAAATAGTACATGATATGAACTTAGCACCTCCACACTAAATGTTGAATACTCTCTCCAAAGAATAAAACAAAAAATAAAATGGGGTGCCGCCATCATCCATCTTGTGATCCATGGTCTCTCGCTGTGTGTTCTGACTGCATGCCACCATTCGATATGCATTTAGCCCAAACACACAGACCAAGGCAGGCTGCATACAGGGCACACAATCTAGATTTGGTATGGCTTCTATCTCTGGGAATATAATACCAACAGAAATAAGTCCAATCATACTTTCAGGTTACAGAAACAAATAATCTCCCCGGATATTTTATGCCACACACTCTTCTCTCTCGAGCATTATGGGGGTGAATAGCAACCCCCAAAAAATGTAAATAAAAAATGTAAAATAAAAAGTGACTTCAGCCTGTTACTTGTTTTTCTTTTATTTCCAATTTACATGAATCAAAACCGTAACAAAAACAAAATCAGATCATCATCTTTAATAATACTACTAATAATAGTAATGCTATTATTATTAACAATAATTCTATTATTAATAATAATAACAAAAAATATACACACCCTCACAAACTAATGCACCCTCTACCCTGGTCATGATGATTTTCCTCTGTGTGTAAATGAGGGCTGGATTGTCTAGTAGTGATATCAAGTCTAACAGCCCTATCCCGTTCGTGATCCTAGGGGGGCGTGTCCTGATCCTAGAGGGGCATGGCCAGGGCCGAGGTACTTCCTGCCAGGGCAGAAGGTACTTCCTGTGTGAGGGGACAGTGGGGGCTTATGGGAGGAAGTGGAGTGGGATAGGTCAAGGGTCAAAGTCAACTTCTGGTGGGCTTCTCACAACATGGGGTCTAATGCACCAGATAAGATCGCCCAAGCTCGATTTGTAAACTTGGATTCAGGGTTAAAAGGCCATAACTTTGCTTTGTTGTTTTTTTATTTTTTTAGTGTGAGGTAGCTTAAAATATTATAATTAAAACAAAATAAAACAAACAAAAAAAGTTTAGAGCTGGGATTGATTCCGAATTGAACATGTCTCTTACAAAATATATAATGGACATGGTTTATGTTTCATTGGGCTGCCAAGGAGGAGGGTCGGGGTTGGGGGGGAGGGGCAGCGACATTTACCACTCTGAAAAATAATCTCAGCGTGAAATGTACTCTCTGAAAAATGTATATATATATATGTATACACACATATACATATACATACACATTATAAACATGTCACTAATACATCAGTATCTGGTTGTTAAAGAATACAGACTTGTTTTAGAACAATAGCACCATTTGACTTTATTATAATACACAGTAACTTCCTGATGCACACTGGGGTGGCGGTTGGAAGTAGGAACACCTGCACTTATCACACTGCTAGATTTTTGGTTTCGATTTGATATCATGTTTGGGGTGGGTTGGTATGGAAGAGGAACAAGAAAAGAGGGGGGGGGGGGGACTGATAGAATATGTATGTTGTTGTGCGTGGGGCCTTTTTACAGGGTAACACACTCAGTTCTAACACACCTTGGGACCCACACCTGAACAATAAATAAATAACACCAACTCATGCTCTGGCATGATCCCTCCTTCTCCTCTTCCCTCGATCCTTCTTGTTAGTGGGGAGGTGCTCCCAGGCTGGGGTGTGGAGCGGATGGGGGGATGGAGGGAGGGTTGAGGCGCCATGGGAGGTGGGGGGGGGTGGGGGGGGGTCTGATGGAGGGAGACTGGAAGGCGATGATATCACAGATGAATATTGCCGGTGCCATTCAGTGCAGATATCCAGGAGTACGACTTAGTTGGAAAAAGCACTTTTTACTTAAAAAAAAACAAAAAAAGTGTCTTGATCTTTCTCTATTCTCTCTTTCATTCTTCCTTTTTTTGATAGAAGTGTGTGTTCCTCTCTCTGCTCCTCTTTCTTTACAAGAAGCAGACGGCGCCGACGTCAACTCCAAATTCCTGGTCCGCTCCTCCAATGTCCACGGGAGCAATGTCCACGATGGGCAGCCGGCTGGTCTTCTGTGATCTGTACTCAATCACTGTCTTGCTCCATGCTCCTGTGTGTTTCTGTGGACAGAGAGACCGAGATGTTACAGATATTGATAGGGGACAGTGGACAGTGAATTAGTGCATTCGTGGGTTATATAGTCTCAAGACTGTTCTGTGTGTTTTCATCACCGTGCAGCCATTCCCCATGCTGTTGCCTATGTGTGGGTGTGTATGTATGAGTGTGTGTGTGTGTGTGTGTGTGTGTATGAGTGTGTGTGTGTGTGTGTGTGTGTGTGTGTGTGTGTGTGTGTGTGTGTGTGTATGTATGAGTGTGTGTGTGTGTGTGTGTATGTATGAGTGTGTGTGTGTGTGTGTGTGTATGTATGAGTGTGTGTGTGTGTGTGTGTGTGTATGAGTGTGTGTGTGTGTGTGTGTGTGTGTGTGTGTGTGTGTGTGTGTGTATGTATGAGTGTGTGTGTGTGTGTGTGTGTGTGTGTATGTATGAGTGTGTGTGTGTGTGTGTGTGTGTGTGTATGTATGAGTGTGTGTGTGTGTGTGTGTGTGTGTGTGTGTATGTACGAGTGTGTGTGTGTGTGCGTGTGTGTGTGTATGAGTGTGTGTGTTTGTGTATGTATGAGTGTGTGTGTGTATGAGTGTGTGTGTTTGTGTATGTATGAGTGTGTGTGTGTATGAGTGTGTGTGTGTGTGTGTGTGTGTGTATGTATGAGTGTGTGTGTGTGTATGAGTGTGTGTGTGTGTGTACGTATGAGTGTGTGTGTGTGTGTGTGTGTGTGTGTGTGTATGAGTGTGTGTGTGTGTATGAGTGTGTGTGTGTGTATGAGTGTGTGTGTGTGTGTGTGTGTGTGTATGTATGAGTGTGTGTGTGTGTATGAGTGTGTGTGTGTGTGTATGTATGAGTGTGTGTGTGTGTGTGTGTGTGTACGAGTGTGTGTGTATGTATGAGTGTGTGTGTGTGTGTGTGTGTGTGTGTATGTATGAGTGTGTGTGTGTGTGTGTGTGTGTGTGTGTGTGTGTGTGTGTGTGTGTGTGTGTGTGTGTGTGTGTATGTACGAGTGTGTGTGTTTTCCTCCTCTCACCGTGCAGCCGTCCTCCATGACGCTGTATGTGAAGCGGCTGTTGCCCTCGGCTCTGATCTCCACATCGTTGGACCCCTGCAGCAGCACGGCCTTCTTCAGGTTGCCCGTGGCCCCGTCCATGTAGGCCACGCTGTTCTTACAGTGGTAGGTGAGGTTCTGGCTAGCCTCGGTGGACAGCAGCCGCAGGAAGGTCATCTGGATGCTGGCTGTGTTGGCTGCCAGGCTGTCATCGCCATAGCTGAACTGTAGAGGGCAGCAGAGAGAGAGAGAGAGAGTAGGGGAGAACAGAGAGGTCAGAACCAGTACAACGATGGATATAATTTTTTACGATGTCTATGGTTAAAACTAGTGAGAGAGGAGGGGGAGACAGGATGTAAGAATCAATGACGTAATTATATCAGAACTATATCAGAACTTTAACTGACTAGTGGCATTGATTGAGATAATGTACTTAAAAAGTAATTGTGTCGTATTGAGTCAAAAGACAGGAATCCCCTAAAGGACTGAAACAGACTAATCACAGAGAGGCTTGAGTAAATAGGTGTAATGCACACTAAACAGATCTCATCTGAGATTGAAGAGGAAGAATCATGATTGTATGATCAAGATAATATAGAGGAGACTGAAGAGAGATTGAATCGTGACTCACGTGGAATCCTCCGTTCATGGTCTCTCCGAACCAGATGTGTTTGGCAGACTTGCTCTTGCTGGACCACCAGTTCTTCTTGGGGATGCTGGCGGGCTTGGGGTAGACGCAGGACTCTCCAGACTCCATGTTACAGTAGACCTTGATGGCGTCGATGGTGCAGCCCTGGTTAGGGTCGATCCAGTACTCACCTGCAGACAGACAGAGGAGAAGGAGACGGGTCAGATTAAATCAGTAGTTCTTCCTATGTAACTGTAACACACATGGTCATATTTACTTTCTCTTTTGAACAATACAGAACCTTCCAGACTTCCTAAACATTATGGAGTTTTACCCAACCTAATCAGTAGGGGCAGGAGAAACGTCACCTGACCAGGAGAAACTATAGGACCCCGAGTTTTTCCTGGTCAAGTCATGTTGCTTGCCTAAAACTCTTGACCCCTAAAAAAGAGCCAGTCTTCGCTCCTATACCGCCACTCACCGCTCTTCCAGTCGGGGTGGCACAGCTTCAGGTCTCTGCAGGTACGTGCAGGGTTCTTCTTGGAGCCCTCAGGGGAGCGGATGTTCTCGATCTGGTTGTTGAGGGACTTGAGTGTGGCGTCGACCTCAGCATCGTGCGTCCTCAGGTTTCCGGAGGCCTGGTCGGCCCTCATGTACCTCAGGGGATCGGGTGACTTCTCAGGCTGTGACAGGCCAGCGAAGGCAGACATGTCGATGCCAGGACCGGGAGGACCAGGAGGACCAGGGGGCCCAGAGTTTCCAGGGGGACCCTGAGATACACAGATAGAAAGATAGAATCCTTAATTGATTGAAGAAATTGGAAAATCAAGACGCTAGACTACGAGGTACAGGTGATGTGCTGCTACCAGGGCAGTGCCATAGGTATTCCAGAGGAGGAAAAACACAGAGCAGGTGGCATCAAGTGTTCATATGGCTGGCTGCTGTCTCAAATGACACCCTGCTCCTCTCCTCTCCTCTCCTCTCCTCTCCTCTCCTCTCCTCTCCTCTCCTCTCCTCTCCTCTCCTCTCCTCTCCTCTCCTCTCCTCTCCTCTCCTCTCCTCTCCTCTCCTCTCCTCTCCTCTCCTCTCCTCTCCTCTCCTCTCTGGTACTAAGATAAGGTGAAAGATAAATGGGAGACGAGAGCGTTACTCACAGAGGGACCAGTCTCTCCGGAGCGACCACGGGGTCCGGGGGGTCCAATGGGACCGGGCATACCGTTGGAACCATCCTTTCCAGAGGGACCAACAGGTCCGGGAGGTCCCTAAACAAGACACACACACAAGGATTTAGATTTACTGTACTGTAGACTAGAGCTCTGCCTGTCATGCTCTTTGGCTGACAATAAGGAAGGGTACATCTCAAAACTCTGTGTAAGAGTTGTTAACGCTTCTGTCTATACTCACTCTTGATCCACTTGGTCCGGCAGGTCCAGAGGCACCCTGGTCTCCAGCTTGACCCTATGGGGAGAGACACGGTGAGACAACATCTATAGGATATGCACAACTACAGATAAAGGGTACAGGGAGATTTCTATGGTATAGAGAGATTTGGGATACAGAGAGATTTTGAGGTATAGAGAGTTTGAAGTATAGAAAAATAAAGGGTTAAGGGAGATTAAGGGGTACAGGAAGATTAGGGGGTACAGGAAGATTAGGGGGTACAGGGGGATTAGGGTACAGGGAGATTAGGGGTACAGGAAGATTAGGGGTACAGGGGGATTAGGGTACAGGGAGATTAGGGGGTACAGGGAGATTAGGGGTACAGGAAGATTAAGGGTTACAGGAAGATTAGGGGTACAGGGAGATTAGTGGGTACAGGGAGATTACAGGGTACAGGAAGATTAGGGGGTACAGGGAGATTAGGGGGTACAGGGAGATTTGGTGTACAGGGAGATTAGGGGTACAGGGAGATTAGGGGGTACAGGGAGATTAGGGACAGGGAGATTAGGGGTACAGGAATATTATGGGGTACAGGAGATTAGGGGTACAGGGAGATTAGGGGAACAGGGAGATTAAGGGGTACAGGAAGATTAGGGGTACAGGGAGATTATGGGGTACAGGGAGATTAGGGGTACAGTAAGATTAGGGGTACAGGGAGATTAGGGGTACAGGGAGATTAGGGGATGCAGGGAGATTAGGAGTACAGGGAGATTTGGGGGTACAGGAAGATTATGGGTACAAATACATTAGGGGTACAAGGAGATTAGGTGGTACAGGAAGATTAAGGGTACAGGGAGATTTGGGGGTACAGGGGGATTCGGTGGTACAGGAAGATTAGGGGGTACAGGAAGATTAGGGGGTACAGGGAGATTAGGGGTACAGGGAGATTAGGTGGTACAGGGAGATTAGGGGTACAGGGAGATTAGGTGGTACAGGAAGATTAGGAGGTACAGGAAGATTTGGGGGTACTTACGGGAGGTCCGGGCAGACCCTGCAGACCGGTGAATCCTCTGTGTCCCTTCTGTCCTCTCTCGCCCCCCTCTCCAGCCTCACCCTTGTCTCCACGGGGTCCTTGCGGTCCAGCCATCCCTCTGGCTCCAGCAGGCCCGGCAGGTCCAGCGGGTCCTTGAGCTCCCTATAGCATAGCCAAGAGACACACACAGGGTTAGGAAGGGCTGCAATACAACAGTATTTGAGCAGACCGTTATACCCAATAACTTTATTGGTTAGTTAAAGCAATAATATCCAACTAAAGTCTATCACATATCCAGTTTTTCCTGGCAAGAGAACATGGACAGAAAACATAAACATGGCCTGGGTTGTTCACCCCTGAAGTCCTCTCAAGAGAGGAGGTTTTAGGGGTGTGATAGGGGTTCTACAGGGTGTAAAAGGGGTTGCCATGGGGATGTTAGGGGGAGTGTTATAGGGTGTATACTCACAGCCTCTCCCCTGTCTCCCTGCTTGCCAGTGGGGCCGACGGGGCCGGGGGCACCATTACCACCTGGGGAACCAGGAGCACCAGCAGGTCCGGTGTTACCACGGTCACCCTTGATTCCAGTGGCTCCATCTCTACCAGGGGGTCCATCAGAACCAGCGTTGCCCTGAGAGACAATTACACCTTGTTTAATATTAGAAGCATCAAACGTGACAGTGAGGTAAAGTATTTTACTGCAGGTATAGGGTTGACCATGACAAGCCATATTGTTAATACTGTGCTGCATTGTATGGCACACTATGCCCTTTATAGTGCACCAGATTTGACCAGAGCCCTATGCGGACCCTGTTCAAAAATAGTACACAATATAAGAACTAGGATGCCATTTCAGACACAACCCATGTTATGTGACAGACTCTGACCTCTCTACCAGGCTCTCCAGCGGGTCCAGTCAGTCCAGGGGGTCCCACTGGGCCAGGGGCTCCACGGTCTCCGCCTCCACCAGGAGCTCCTTGTTTACCAGGCTCTCCCTGAGGAGATGGACACACAGGTTAGTTGGTGGACCACCAATTGGGGGCGACACTCTAATCAATAGTCTGGTCATATATTCACTGATCTTTTTCTTTGAATATCCATTACTTTCTTTTTTTTTTTTTTTTTTTTTTACATTTTAGTCATTTAGCAGACGCTCTTACCCAGAGTGACTTACAGTTAGTGAGTGCATACATTTTTTTTTCATACTGGCCCCCCATGGGAAACGAACCCACAACCCTGGCGTTGCAAGCGTCATGCTCTACCAACTGAGCTACAGGGGACTACCATCATCCATCCATCCATTCTTACTTGAAAATGGGTTGGGTGGGTACAAGGCAATTGACAGTACAATATTATTATGTGATAGTCTCATCTATAATAGGCTAATGAATCATATAATGAATTAATTAATTAATCGTGTAATTAATAAATGGGATGTGTAATGTTATGTATGTGACTTACAGAGGGTCCGGGCAGGCCAGGGAAACCTCTCTCTCCACGCTGTCCTGGAAGACCAACAATACCACGCTGTCCAGCCAGACCTGAAGGACCTGAAGGCCCATCGGGACCCTGGGATGAGGAAGACAGGACGAGAGGAGGAAGACAGGAGGAGAGGAGGAAGAGAGGAGGAGAGGAGGAAGACAGGAGGAGAGGAGGAAGACAGGAGGAGAGGAGGAAGACAGGACGAGAGGAGGAAGACAGGAGGAGAGGAGGAAGAGAGGAGGAGAGGAGGAAGACAGGAGGAGAGGAGGAAGACAGGAGGAGAGGAGGAAGACAGGAGGAGAGGAGGAAGACAGGAGGAGAGGAGGAAGAGAGGAGGAGAGGAGGAAGACAGGAGGAGAGGAGGAAGAGAGGAGGAGAGGAGGAAGACAGGAGGAGAGGAGGAAGACAGGAGGAGAGGAGGAAGACAGGAGGAGAGGAGGAAGACAGGAGGAGAGGAGGAAGAGAGGAGGAGAGGAGGAAGACAGGAGGGAGAGAGGAAGAGAGGAGGAGAGGAGGAAGACAGGAGGAGAGGAGGAAGACAGGAGGAGAGGAGGAAGACAGGAGGAGAGGAGGAAGAGAGGAGGAGAGGAGGAAGACAGGAGGAGAGGAGGAAGAGAGGAGGAGAGGAGGAAGACAGGAGGGAGAGAGGATGAAGAGAGGAGGAGAGGATGAAGACAGGAGGAGAGGAGGAAGACAGGAGGAGAGGAGGAGGAGAGGAGGAGAGGAGGAAGAGAGGAGGAGAGGAGGAAGAGAGGAGGAGAGGAGGAAGACAGGAGGAGAGGAGGAAGAGAGGAGGAGAGGAGGAAGACAGGAGGAGAGGAGGAAGAGAGGAGGAGAGGAGGAAGACAGGAGGAGAGGAGGAAGAGAGAGGAAGAGAGGAGGAGAGGAGGAAGACAAGAGGAGTGGAGGAAGAGAGAGGAAGAGAGGAGGAGAGGAGGAAGAGAGGAGGAGAGGAGGAAGACAGGAGGAGAGGAGGAAGACAGGAGGAGAGGAGGAAGAGAGGAGGAGAGGAGGAAGACAGGAGGAGAGGAGGAAGACAGGAGGAGAGGAGGAAGAGAGGAGGAGAGGAGGAAGACAGGAGGAGAGGAGGAAGACAGGAGGAGAGGAGGAAGAGAGGAGGAGAGGAGGAAGACAGGAGGAGAGGAGGAAGAGAGGAGGAGAGGAGGAAGACAGGAGGAGAGGAGGAAGACAGGAGGAGAGGAGGAAGAGAGGAGGAGAGGAGGAAGACAGGAGGAGAGGAGGAAGAGAGAGGAAGAGAGGAGGAGAGGAGGAAGACAAGAGGAGTGGAGGAAGAGAGAGGAAGAGAGGAGGAGAGGAGGAAGACAGGAGGAGAGGAGGAAGAGAGAGGAAGAGAGGAGGAGAGGAGGAAGACAGGAGGGAGAGAGGATGAAGAGAGGAGGAGAGGAGGAAGAGAGGAGGAAGAGAGGAAGAGAGGAGGAGAGGAGGAAGAGAGGAGGAGAGGAGGAAGAGAGGAGGAGAGGAGGAAGAGAGGAGGAGAGGAGGAGAGGAGGAGAGGAGGAGAGGAGGAAGAGAGGACAGTGTGTTATTATCAAGGATCTCTGGAGAGTGTTTTCAACAACAACAACAAACAATCAATCAAGAGAAAAACTATAAAAATCTATAAACGTACTGAAAAACAAGAAAAAGCCTTTTGTGTACACGGTATCCTGCTCCACTTATATGAGTCAGGCCATAAGTGTCTGTTCTCTGTACGTGCCTGTCCAATTTCAGTAACTGCCAGCTATGCCAGCTGTTAGTTCAGTACTGCTCAGAGGTGAATTGTGCTGCGGGGAGTGGAAGTACAAAGTAAAACACTTGGCCCCTCTCTGGAAGTACAATAACCTACAGGTGCTATTAAGGCCTGGACCCGGCAGACAGCAGTTTGTTTGGACTGGTTATTGGGTCAGTGATGAACACATACTGACGGCCCTGTGTTGTGATGGGGATGAGGGAATTGTGTTGTCCATTACAAAGGGCCTTTCTTTCATTCCCTGGACTGATGTCCGTGCCGGTGGGTTGGAAGTAAACCCAAGAGAGACTTTTAAGAAATGAAGCCAGTATAGTTTTATAGCTGCAAAACCCCAAAATGAATGTATTTCAGTGTTAACTTGGGTGGTGGGATGTGTGTTGTCAGTAACGTCACAATCTGAAGATCACCACAAGTTCAAAACGCAGTGGTCAAAATAACTTTTCAATGTTGAATGAAGCTTAAGGACCTGCAGGACCTGTATTTGAGGAAGGTTGTGATAAAAGGTGAATTAAGCATTTATTACCCCTTTTTTGCTTAGTAGGGTGCTGGGCTGAATAAGAGTTATCAAGCCCATCCAGTATTCTCCGGGTTGGAGCTTGGAGGACAGTACTGTAGTGATAAACAGGTGAACTTACAGGGGGACCATCCTCTCCAGCGTCTCCCTTCTCTCCAGGGGCTCCAGCGGCTCCACGCAGCCCAGCGTCTCCCTGCCTGCCTGGGGGTCCACCGTCTCCACGCACACCTTTAGGACCATCTTTACCAGAAGGGCCAGCGGGACCAGCAGCACCAGGGTTACCCTGCAGAGACACATCAATCGTTCAATCAATCAAGCAATCAGTCAATCACTCAACTGATCAACTGATCAACCAGTCAATCAAGCAACCAATCAACCAATCAGTCAATCAACCAATCAGCAGGGTTAAAACCAGAAATGTAGCATACAAAACATGACAGACAGACACAGACAGACAGGAGCAGGTCAATACTCTCTGGGACAATGGAGGCTCCTCAGAGGAGGAAGGGGAGGACCATCCTCCTCAGTGAATTTCATAAAAATGTAAATAGTGAAACATTAGAAAAGTTATCCTTTTTAGATAAAAATATACTAAATGTATCACGGCACCAAATAATTCATTAAAACACACTGTTTTGCAATGAAGGTCTACAGTCTACAGTTTTGAGAATGACACAAATACTAATTTTCACAAAGTCTGCTGCCTCAGTTTTGATGATGGCAATTTGCATATACTCCAAAATGTCATGAAGAGTGATCAGATGAATTGCAATTAATTGCAAAGTCCCTCTTTGCCATGAAAATGAACTTAATCCCAAAAAAAACATTTCCACTGCATTTCAGCCCTGCCACAAAAGGACCAGCTGCCATCATGTCAGCAATTCTCTCATTAACACAGGTGAGAGTGTTGACGAGGACAAGGCTGGAGATCACTCTGTCATGCTGATTGAGTTAGAATAACAGACTGGAAGCTTTAAAAGGAGAGTGGTGTTTGAAATCATTGTTCTTCCTCTGTTAACCATGGTTACCTGCAAGGAAACACGTGCCGTCATCATTGCTTTGCACAAAAAGGGCTTCACAGGCAAGGATATTGCTGCTAGTAAGATTGCACCTAAATCAACCATTTATCGGATCTTCAAGAACTTCAAGGAGAGAGGTTCAATTGTTGTGAAGAAGGCTTCAAGGTGCCCAAGAAAGTCCAGCAAGCGCCAGGACCGTCTCCTAAAGTTGATTCAGCTGCGGGATCGGGGCACCACCAGTGCAGAGCTTGCTCAGGAATGGCATCAGGCAGGTGTGAGTGCATCTGCACGCACAGTGAAGCTAAGACTTTTGGAGGATGGCCTTGTGTCAAGAAGGGCAGCAAAGAAGCCACTTCTCTCCAGGAAAAACATAAGGGACAGACTGATATTCTGCAAAAGGTACAGGGATTGGACTGCTGAGGACTGGGGTAAAGTCATTTTCTCTGATGAATCCCCTTTCCGATTGTTTGGGGCATCCGGAAAACACCTTGTCCGGAGAAGACAAGGTGAGCGCTACCATCAGTCCTGTGTCATGCCAACAATAAAGCATCCTGAGACCATTCATGTGTGGGGTTGCTTCTCAGCCAAGGGAGTGGGCTCACTCACAATTTTGCCTAAGAACACAGCCATGAATAAAGAATGGTACCAACACATCCTCCGAGAGCAACTTCTCCCAACCATCCAAGAACAGTTTGGTGACGACCAATGCCTTTTCCAGCATGGTGGAGCACCTTGCCATAAGGCAAAAGTGATATCTAAGTGGCTCAGGGAACAAAACATCGACATTTTGGGTCCATGGCCAGGAAACTCCCCAGACCTTAATCCCATTGAGAACTTATGGTCGATCCTCAAGAGGCGGGCGGACAAACAAAAACCCACAAACAAAAATCCAAGCATTGATTATGCAAGAATGGGCTGCCATCAGTCAGGATGTGGCCCAGAAGTGAATTGACAGCATGCCAGGGCGGATTGCAGAGGTCTTGAAAAAGAAGGGTCAACACTGCAAATATTGACTCTTTGCATAAACGTAATGTAATTGTCAATAAAAGCCTTTGACACTTATGGAATGCTTGTAATTATACTTCAGTATACCATAGTAACATCTGACAAAAATATCTAAAAACACTGAAGCAGCAAACTTTGTGAAGACCAATACTTGTGTCATTCTCAAAACTTTTGACCACGACTATACAATAGCCTTAACAGCACTCTGTAGGGTAGCACCATGGTGTAGCCGGAGGACAGCTAGCTTCCGTCCTCCTCTGGGTACATTGACTTCAATACAAAACCTAGGAGGCTCGTGGTTCTCACCCCCCCTTCCATAGACTTACACAGTAATTATAACAACTTCCGGAGGACATCCTCCAACCTATCAGAGCTCTTGCAGCATGAACTGACATGTTGTCCACCCAATCAAAGGATCAGAGAATGAATCGAGTACTGAAAGCCTAAACTACAGCTAGGTAGCACTGCAGTGCATAAAATGTGGTGAGTAGTTGACTCAAAGAGAGAGAAAGAC
The DNA here is from genome assembly GCF_964263955.1 of Coregonus lavaretus. Classification (NCBI taxonomy): domain Eukaryota; kingdom Metazoa; phylum Chordata; class Actinopteri; order Salmoniformes; family Salmonidae; genus Coregonus; species Coregonus lavaretus. Next base: position 6,640,062 of record NC_139999.1, on the reverse strand, counting down.
ACTAGTTGAACAAATTAACAAATTAATTTATTCAAAAATAAAGGAGAAGCGATAGAGAGAGCTAGCTATATTTCATATTTTTTTTAACTTTCACTTACGTAGCTAGTGAATGCAGCTAGCTAATTTAGCCTACTCAAACACCTGGCTCAAACAGAGAGGGATGCTATGTTAGCTAGCTGGCTATGGCTATCCAACACTGGAACTCTTCCAATTTATGTTAAGCTTTTGGTTTTATTAATTTATTGCCACCGGAGCTTGCCGGTGTAACTGCTTGCTGACTGTACACTGTACTGTGTGATTGTAGCGGGTTTACTAACGCGTCAGTTCTAGTAATGACAACGATGTAGGATGTGTGTAGCAGTTAGCGGTTATGATATGAAGGTTTGGCTTGGAATGTTTTTTTTGTTGCCTGGTAACAGACAGCTGATGTGTTGTGCACTGAAGTCCACAAGCGAAGGGAAAGGGTGAGAGGAGGAGAGCACGTACAGTTGAAGTGGGAAGTTTACATACACATTAGCCAAATACATTTAAACTCAGTTTTTCACAATTCCTGACATTTAATCCTAGTAAAAATTCCCTGTCTTAGGTCAGTTAGGATCACCACTTTATTTTAAGAATGTGAAATGTCAGAATAATAGTAGAGAGAATTATTTATTTCAGCTTTTATTTCTTTCATCACATTCCCAGTGGGTCAGAAGTTTAAATACACTCAATTAGTATTTGGTAGCATTACCTTTAAATTGTTTAACTTGGGTCAAACATTTCAGGTTGCCTTGCACAAGCTTCCCACAATAAATTGGGTGAATTTTGGCCCATTCCTCCTGACAGAGCTGGTGTAACTGAGTCAGGTTTGTAGGCCTCCTTGCTCGCACACACCTTTTCAGTTCTGCCCACACATTTTCTATAGGATTGAGGTCAAGGCTTTGTGATGGCCACTCCAATACCTTCTTTGTTGTCCTTAAGCCATTTTGCCACAACTTTGGATGTATGCTCGGGGTCATTGTCCAGTTGAAAGACCCATTTGCGACCAAGCTTTAACTTCCTGACTGATGTCTTGAGATGTTGCTTCAATATATCCACATCATTTTCCTTCCTCATGATGCCATCTATTTTGTGAAGTGCACCAGTCCCTCCTGCAGCAAAGCACCCCCACAGCATGATGCTGCCACCCCCGTGCTTCACGGTTGGGATGGTGTTCTTCGGCTTCCAAGTACCCAATTTTTCCTCCAAACATAACGATGGTCATTATGGCCAAACAGTTCTATTTTTGTTTCATCAGACCAGAGGACATTTCTCCAAAAAGTACGATTTTTGTCCCCATGTGCAGTTGCAAACCGTAGTCTGCCTTTTTAATGGCAGTTTTGGAGCAGTGGCTTCTTCCTTGCTGAGCGGCCTTTCAGGTTATGTTGATATAGGACTTGTTTTACTGTGGATATAGATACTTTTGTACCTGTTTCCTCCAGCATCTTCACAAGGTCCTTTGCTGTTGTTCTGGGATTGATTTGCACTTTTTAGCACCAAAGTACGTTCATCTCTAGGAGACAGAACACGTGTCCTTCCTGAGGAGTATGACAGCTGCGTGGTCCCATGGTGTTTATACTTGCGTACTATTGTTTGTACAGATGAACATGGTACCTTCAGGCGTTTGGAAATTGCTCCCAAGGATGAACCAGACTTGTGGAGGTCTACAATTTCTTTTCTGAGGTCTTGGCTGATTTCTTTTGATTTTCCCATGATGTCAAGCAAAGAGGCACTGAGTTTGAAGGTAGGCCTTGAAATACATCCATAGGTACACCTCCAATTGACTCAAATGATGTCAATTAGCCTATCAGAAGCTTCTAAAGGCATGACATAATTTTTCTGGAATTTTCCAAATTGTTTAAAGGCACAGTCAATTTAGTGTATATAAACTTCTGACCCACTGGAATTGTGATACATTGAATTATAAGTGAAATAATCTGTCTGTTAACAATTGTTGGAAAAACGACTTGTGTCATGCACAAAGTAGATGTCCTAACCGACTTGCCAAAACTATAGTTTGTTAATAAGAAATTTGTGGAGTGGTTGAAAAACGGGTTTTAATGACTCCAACCTAAATGTACGTTAACTTCCAACTTCAGATGCGAGAAGGAATTATACAACGATCTGGCTGTTATGAAAGTGAACTGTGTTTGCATGTGATCAGGGGTGTATTCATTCTGCCGGTTCTGTTGAAAAACGTTTCTTAAATGGAAGCAACAGTGATAAACATATCTGAATTTGTCCAATAGAAACTCTCATTTGCAACTGTTGGACTAATGATTACATCCTAGATCAGCTAGATGCAGGCAAGATTATACAAGGAGGTATTGAATGAGTCAATGTCTGTCACCTTGATTACTCAAATTTCTCTCGACATGTGCACCTACAGTATGTTGTAAACTTTAATTCATAGGCTAGGTTGTAGCCACCTCATGATGGGAATAGGGAACATTAGAGTATAATGTAGTAGCCTAAACCTATCGATGTTACATTGAACTGGGTGAATGGAATATGAATGACAGTCATCCAATATGCTGTAATAGAAATAAGGCCATGCTCATAAAAAAATTAAACGACACCGACTGCCACTTCTCTGGGGTAACAACCAATCTGTCTGAAACTGCCCATAGACAGACATGAGCAGGTCAATACTCTCTGGGATAACAACCATTCACACTGAACCTGCCCACAGAAGAACATAATGAAACCAGGTTGATTTCGTCTACATCCAGTGTTATTCCCTACTGGTTCCAGTGGGAGAAAATACTATAGTAAATACTATACTATATACTATACTAAATACTATACTAAATACTATAGTAAATACTATAGTAAATACTATAGTAAATACTATACTAAATACTATAGTAAATACTGTAGTGAATACTATACTAAATACTATACTAAATACTATAGTGATGCTGAATGATTATGTGTTGGTCTGTGTATTGATTCCAAACCTAGAAGGATGCATGGGATTCTGAATGCAAGGTTCTGTTGCCATGCGAAATGGAATCCATTTTTGTTGATATGTCAAAATGTACAGCTAGATATTATGTTGTACAATTTTAACAAAGTGATGATTGATTTCAGCCTCTGAATGACCTTAATAGCCAGGTGTGACTGGAAAAACACCTGTATGTTCTGAAATATATCCGAAAACTATTGGAAAAACTTGGAATTACCAACACTGTTACACCCACATTAAACCAATTCCTTTTCTATTCTAGTCAAATCCAACACTTCAGATTACAATGAACAATTCTAGTTTGCAAGTATAGCAATCAGTGTCGTTTAATCTTCAATACCAATGCTCAGGTAGGGTGACAAAAGATGTGAGTGTTTGAGTTGTGTATTGCTGACAGGTGATTGTACTTACATTGGGACCAGGGGGTCCCACTCTGCCGGCAGCTCCAGGGAAACCAGTGGCACCCTGTTAGTGAGAGAGGTTGTTGATGCAATGGAAACATAAAATAAAAAAATTAATAATGCAGAAATGAAATATACAATATGAGATTTATACTTACAGGGGGTCCCTGAGCACCGCGAGCACCTTTAGGTCCAGAAACGCCAGTAGGTCCCTGAAATGAAGGAAATTGCCCGATAGTCAGTTTTATGAAGAAATGTGAAGCAAGTAACTCCAACAGAGTATTTCGTAACCAATAACTACTCGATATTTGTAAATTTCGGGACAAAGTGAAACGTACGGAAGGTCCAGGAGCTCCGGAGGGCCCCTGGGGTCCGGGGGCACCAGCGTCTCCCTTCTGTCCACCCTCTCCCTGCTCTCCCTTGGCTCCGGGCTGACCATCAGATCCCTGGGGTGGGACACGGGGAGAAAAGACAGCTCAGACAGATGCTCGTTCAGCATGCAACAAACAGCTTGCATCATCATCCATCTTATCATCCGTTTGAATGGATGAGATGGTCCTGTACATTTTTGCAGTCTAGGGTTGTTGACGGTAGGACTGATAGTGAGAGAAAGTGCATGGACAGTACTGTGTCCTTGGTGTGATACTTACAGGAGGCCCAGCGAAACCAGCAGGCCCTGGAGGTCCTGTCTCGCCCCTGTCACCCTGTCAGGAGAGAAGAGCGGACAAGTTGAGCAGCATCCACTTCCTTGTTCAAATGAGCATCGTGTGTCATGTACTGTATCAAGTTCTGTGTTCATTCAATTGTTCTATTGATAGGTGGAGAGTATAACAGGAAAATAGGATTGTGAGTGAATGTAATTCTCTACTCTGGATCAATACAGTAACCTAAATATGGCAGTAGACCTTAATCAGATAGCTGAGGCAAAGTAAAAACATCCTTCTGATGTAATATAAGCCATTTAGCAGACACTTTTATCCAAAGCGTGTTACAGTCAGGTGTGCATAAACTTAACATATGGGTGGCCCCGGGAATCGAACCCACAATCCTGGCGTTGCAAGCACCATGCTCTACCAACTGATCCATACAGGACCCAAAGTAAATATTTTTTAATTTTATTTTTAATATATATATTTTTTAAATATATATATATATATATATATATATATATATATAGTGAGGGAAAAAAGTATTTGATCCCCTGCTGATTTTATACGTTTGCCCACTGACAAAGAAATGATCAGTCTATAATTTTAATGGTAGGTTTATTTGAACAGTGAAAGAGAGAATAATAACAAAAAAATCCAGAAAAAAGCATGTCAAAAATTTTAGAAATTGATTTGCATTTTAATGAGGGAAATAAGTATTTGACCCCCTCTCAATCTGAAAGATTTCTGGCTCCCAGGTGTCTTTTATGACGCGTTAGTAATAGCATGACAATGACCCAAAACACACGACCAAGGCAACAAAGGAGTGGCTCAAGAAGAAGCACATTAAGGTCCTGGAGTGGCCTAGCCAGTCTCCAGACCTTAATCCCATAGAAAATCTGTGGAGGGAGCTGAAGGTTCGAGTTGCCAAACGTCAGCCTCGAAACCTTAATGACTTGGAGAAGATCTGCAAAGAGGAGTGGGACAAAATCCTTCCTGAGATGTGTGCAAACCTGGTGGCCAACTACAAGAAACGTCTGACCTCTGTGATTGCCAACAAGGGTTTTGCCACCAAGTACTAAGTCATGTTTTTCAGAGGGGTCAAATACTTATTTCCCTCATTAAAATGCAAATCAATTCATAAAATTTTTGACATGCGTTTTTCTGGATTTTTTTGTTGTTATTCTGTCTCTCACTGTTCAAATAAAACTACCATTAAAATAATAGAATGGTCATTTCTTTGTCAGTGGGCAAACGTACAAAATCAGCAGGGGATCAAATACTTTTTTCCCTCACTGTAGATATACATATCCCTTAAAAAAATATATTTTCCTTTATTACTTTCCTGAACAACATTTACATTTACATTTACGTCATTTAGCAGACGCTCTTATCCAGAGCGACTTACAAATTGGTGCATTCACCTTATAGCCAGTGGGATAACCACTTTACAATGTTTTTTTGTATTTTTTGGGTCATATTTTCTGTATATATTAATTTTGTTATTTTCTTATTTATCAATTTTTTATGTATTTATATTTATAAATATTTTCCTTTAACTTTTATAGATTTGTTAAATATTTTTTTTATACATTTTATTTATTTGAGTATTTTTATGAATTTGTAAAACATTTTTTATTTAAATTGTTTTTTTTGTGTGTATTTTTTATTTTTTATTTTTTTAAATTGTTTTTTAAAATTGTTTTTTTTGGGGGGGGGGTGGGTGGGTAGGGGGGGGGGGGGTAGAACGCTTAGGTCTCTACTTCCAGCTTATACATACTATATACATTTCATGGACACAGTCAATTTTACAATAATTAATCATTCTATTTTGTTTGTTTTTACTCCTGAACTTCCTCTACCCTCAACCTCTCCGATCATTTTCATGATGTCCATCCGGTTTGCTTCTATATGCCATATCTTTCAAACTGTGCTCTTTCACAGAAGTTCTCAACCTATAACCTGTATACTTATTATGGACACAGTATGTTTTACATTAGTTATTTTGTTGTTGTTAGCTGTTATTAGTCCCAACCTTCAGCTCCATTCATCACCTCCCATCTATCTCTTAACACCATCCATATTAGATTTCTATTTGCCATATATTTCTCAACTGTACTGTGATGTTTCACAAAAGTTCTGAACCCTTCTATTCTTATTGTTTCTACAGATTGTACATTGAAAATAAACATTTTTGCTAAAAGTATTATTATATTATTGATCGATTGACTATGACTTTTCAGATCACCCAGTAATGCTATCTGCAGGGTTAGCTCCAGGTAAATGTTGCAATTCTTCAGCCATTCCTGGACCTGTGACCAAAAACAAGCTACATATGGACAGTACCTTATCAAATGATCTAACGATTCTCTCTCTTCGCAGCAAAATCTGCAGAGCTGGTAAGTATTTTATTTTTTAAAATGTTTAGGGGGTAGATCAGCTGGTAAGTATTACCTTATCCTAATTTGTGATGTGTGTGTGTGTGTGTGTGTGTGTATGTGTATGTGTGGACTGTGTGTGTGTGTGTGTGTGGACTGTGTGTGTGTGTGGACTGTGTGTGTGTGTGTGTGGACTGTGTGTGTGTGTGTGGACTGTGTGTGTATGTGGACTGTGTGTGTGTGTGTGTGTGTGTGTGTGTGGACTGTGTGTGTGTGTGGACTATGTGTGTGTGTGTGTGTGTGTGTGTGTGTGTGTGTGTGTGTGTGTGTGTGTGGACTGTGTGTGTGTGTGTGGACTGTGTGTGTGGACTGTGTATGTGTGTGTGTGGACTGTGTATGTATGTGTGTCTGTGTGTGTGTGGACTGTGTGTGTGGACTGTGTGTGTGTCTGTGTGTGTGTGTGTGGACTGTGTATGTATGTGTGTCTGTGTGTGTGTGGACTGTGTGTGTGGACTGTGTGTGTGTCTGTGTGTGTGTGTGTGTCTGTGTGTGTGTGTGTGTGTCTGTCTGTGTGTGTGTGTGTGTGTGTGTCTGTGGGTGTGTGGACTGTGTGTGTGTGGTACCTACAGGAGCACCACGGGCACCAGCAGCACCAGAAGGTCCAGAGGGACCAGATTCACCCTATAGGAGGAAACACAGAGGTCAGAGGTCAATCACAGAGGTCAATCATACAGATATCAGTCCATATATCACACCTCATGTGGACTGTCGTTATCCTACAGTACGTGAGAGGTAACCTCCCAACAGGTGATATGGCTGTATGTTTTTTTTTAATGACTGATCTAATACAATCATTAAAATAATCAATGAACCAATTAACTATTATACAAGTTCAAAGATAAATTGCTCACCTTCTCTCCATTGGGACCAGCTGGGCCGGGAGGACCAATGGGACCAGTCAAACCCTAGAAGAGATAGAGAAAGGTTGAGAAACAGAGGGAATGGAAAATATAAATGTTTCAGTACAATATTTAGTACGTCTGTCCTTCTGCTGTTGTCTCACTGTACAGAAATGCCCATTAACAAATGAACAATTTAACATGTGTGTGTATACATGGAATTGCTGGAGGGAATATTTAAATGTGTTGAATATTAAATGGTAGAGTGATTGACGTTATACATGTGTTGAATATTAAATGGTTGAGTGTGTGAGGTTATAGGGCTGGGGGATACGGTGGATGATGATGATGATGATGATGATGATGGTCACTCACTCTTGAGCCGTCTTTGCCAGAAGCACCCTCAGGTCCCTTCTCTCCATTGTCGCCCTGTGGGACACAAACACAATGACATTAGAATTGCATCACTAACTGCATATAATTCAATATGCAATCACATCAATTGTTGACACTATATTATAACTGGGAACATATTTGGAGACACTTCTTGCTAATGCCAATGCCAAACATACATCTGTTACTATTGTCTCCAGCAGGTCCTGTTTCTAAGAACATGCCCCTTTCACAGCTTATTATTATTAGTTGCATTGCGTTACATTTCATCACATTAGCTTCATTACATTAATATGACTATTCCTCTGCTGCTCCCACTCACTCTGTCTCCCTTAGGTCCGGGGATGCCTGAGGCTCCTCTCTCTCCAGGCATACCCTGCAGACCGGGGGGTCCCTGGGCACCCGATGCACCACCTGGTCCGATCGCTCCCTGGAACACAGATCAGAATAGACACAAACACTGTCAACAGCTGCTGGAACACAGAACAGAATAGACACAAACACTGTCAACAGCTGCTGGAACACCGTAGGAAGTGTAACAGAATGCAAAAGGGTATGTTGTTGTTTACTTGTCTCATTGTATGCCCAACTATAATTGTCCCTCAGGTATGAATCTTAGTTTATGGAATTGATTTGAATAGATGGAATATAATGGAACAGTATTCTCCCCACAATGAGGAAATAGGCCTGTTCACAGGGACATGATTCATCATGAGGAAATAGGCCTGTTCACAGGGACATGATTCATCATGAGGAAATAGGCCTGTTCACAGGGACATGATTCATCATGAGGAAATAGGCCTGTTCACAGGGACATGATTCATCATGAGGAAATAGGCCTGTTCACAGGGACATGATTCATCATGAGGAAATAGGCCTGTTCACAGTGACATGATTCATCATGAGGAAATAGACCTGTTCACTATGACATGATTCATCATGAGGAAATAGACCTGTTCACTATGACATGATTCATCATGAGGAAATAGACCTGTTCACTATGACATGATTCATCATGAGGAAATAGACCTGTTCACTATGACATGATTCATCATGAGGAAATAGACCTGTTCACTATGACATGATTCATCATGAGGAAATAGACCTGTTCACTATGACATGATTCATCATGAGGAAATAGACCTGTTCAATATGACATGATTCATCATGAGGAAATAGACCTGTTCACTATGACATGATTCATCATGAGGAAATAGACCTGTTCACTATGACATGATTCATCATGAGGAAATAGACCTGTTCACTATGACATGATTCATCATGAGGAAATAGACCTGTTCACTATGACATGATTCATCATGAGGAAATAGACCTGTTCACTATGACATGATTCATCATGAGGAAATATGCCTGTTCACAGCGACATGATTTATCAAAACATACAACATCAAATACAAGGAGAATTGTACCCAGTGGGCAAAAATTGTTGAAATGAATATAATGTTGTAATTTCAAAAGGTTTTGCCCAGCTTCAGGGGTATCCACATCTTCATCATTAAACTTTTTTATTTTTTAATGTCCTTTCTGGCATTGGATGGTTTCAGAGTATAGTGTATTTGAGAACCATTCTAAGGTTGATTGGGACTTAATGAAGTTGTCCATTGCAACATGCATGCTCAATCAGGCAGAACTAAAGTAAAGTATATGAAATGATTTCAAACAGTATCTGAGCTGTTTATAGAGTTGACATTCTTCTTCTTCTTCTTCTTCTACACTGAGTATACCAAACATTAAGAACACCTTCCTAATATTGAGTTGCACCCCCCACAGAACAGCCTCAATTCGTCAGGGAATGGACTCTACAAGGTGTCGAAAGCGTTCCACAGGGATGCTGGCCCATGTTGACTCCAATGCTTCCCTCAGTTGTGTCAAGTTGGCAGGATGTCCTTTGGGTGGTGGAACATTCTTGATACACACGGGAAACTGTTGAGCGTGAAAAACCCAGCAGCGTTGCAGTTCTTGACACAAACCGGTGTGCATGGCACCTACTACCATACCCTGTTCAAAGTCACTTAAATCTTTTGTCTTGCCCATTCACCCTCTGAATGGCACACATACACAATCCATGTCTCAATTGTCTCAATGCTTAAAAATCCTTCTTTAACCTGTCTCCTCCCCTTCATCTACACCGATTTAAGTGGATTTAACAAGTGACATCAATAAGGGATCATAGCTTTCACCTGGATTCACCTGGTCAGTCTATGTCATGGAAAGAGCAGGCAGTCAATGTTTTGTATACTCAGTGTATATCTCCCCTCCTCCTCTCCTCCCCTCCTCCTCTCCTCCCCTCCTCCCCTCCTCCCCTCCTCCCCTCCTCCTCTCCTCCTCTCCTCCCCTCCTCCCATCCTCCCCTCCTCCTCCCCTCCTCCTCTTCTCCTCCTCTCCTCTCCTCCTCCCCTCCTCTCCTCCTCCCCTCCTCTCCTCCACCCCACCTCCCCCTCCTCCCCTCCTCCTCTCTATTCGTGTCTTGGCAGCTCGTTCTCCTAAACATTCCCTAAGCTTGTTCTCAGCCAATTTGCCAAACATTCTTGCTGCGTTTAGCTAGAAAATGAGCTCTGTGTTTGTTTTCTCCTGCTGGCACTGCTGCCTCACTGAACCCCTAGCAACATGGATGTGTCTGTTCATCCATCCTCTCCTCTCCTCTCCTCTCCTCTCCTCTCCTCTCCTCTCCTCTCCTCTCCTCTCCTCTCCTCTCCTCTCCTCTCCTCTCCTCTCCTCTCCTCTCCTCTCCTCTCCTCTCCTCTCCTCTCCTCTCCTCCTTCACCATCCATCCTATCTTTAGCTCTAATCCCAGCCTCTATCTATCCTTTCCTCCTTGTCTGACAGTCAGAGGGGTTCTGAACTGAATTGGCCTGGAAGGCAAGCAGAAGGCTCCCAAACCAAAGATAGCAGCAAATCATTTACCCCTCTAGTCCCCCCCTCCAGGCCTCCCCCAAGTGTGTTCTGTTCATTACCAGTATTGAGAATGAAACGTAGCACTTGGCCGTGGTTGACAGGCGAGCTACATCTCTATGAATCCCATTTTCTATGCACTGAAAAGGCTGTGTAGAATAGAGCTGGCATGCTACACCACAGGTACTGTGCAGGATCAGAATGGTCCAAAGACAAAAAGGGGTGCTTATATTTGTCTTGTTTTACACATGTACAAGTGCGTGGTATGAAATGGAAATGTGTTTTTTTTTCCCTCAATTATACACAGAAACCCTGGAGGAATTAGGGTTCAGTGCATTGCTCAAGGGATTCGGATGAGCAAGCTTTCGGTTACTGGCCCAACGCTCTCACTGCTGGGATACCTGCCGCCCACTGTGTCTCATGCTAATGAGGCCGTCTCATGCATCACAACCTATGTGTTCTTCTGTGGGCTATGGCGGTACCATTACTAGTGTGATTCTGGTCAGCTAGTAGACCGCAAATTCAACTAGCTGTAAATTCTACTAGCCTGGGTGACATTCTACTAGCCTGGGTGGCATTCTACTAGCCTGGGTGGCATTCTACTAGCCTGGGTGATATTCTACTAGCATGGGTGACATTCTACTAGCCTGGGTGACATTCTACTAGCCTGGGGGATATTCTACTAGCCTGTGTGACATTCTACTAGCCTGGGTGACATTCTACTAGCCTGGGTGACATTCTAGTAGCCTGGGTGATATTCTACTAGCCTGGGTGGCATTCTACTAGCCTGGGTGGCATTCTACTAGCCTGGGTGACATTCTACTAGCCTGGGTGACATTCTACTAGCCTGGGTGACATTCTACTAGCCTGGGTGACATTCTACTAGCCTGTGTGACATTCTACTAGCCTGGGTGGCATTCTACTAGCCTGGGTGGCATTCTACTAGCCTGGGTGATATTCTACTAGCATGGGTGACATTCTACTAGCCTGGGTGGCATTCTACTAGCCTGGGTGATATTCTACTAGCATGGGTGACATTCTACTAGCCTGTGTGACATTCTACTAGCCTGGGTGGCATTCTACTAGCCTGGGTGACATTCTAGTAGCCTGGGTGATATTCTACTAGCATGGGTGACATTCTACTAGCCTGGATGGCATTCTACTAGCCTGGGTGACATTCTACTAGCCTGGGTGGCATTCTACTAGCCTGGGTGGCATTCTACTAGCCTGGGTGACATTCTACTAGCCTGGGGGATATTCTACTAGCCTGGGTGACATTCTACTAGCCTGGGTGACATTCTACTAGCCTGGATGGCATTCTACTAGCATGGGTGGCATTCTACTAGCATGGGTGGCATTCTACTAGCCTGGGTGACATTCTACTAGCCTGGGTGACATTCTACTAGCCTGGGTGACATTCTACTAGCCTGGGGGATATTCTACTAGCCTGGGTGACATTCTACTAGCATGGGTGGCATTCTACTAGCCTGGGTGACATTCTACTAGCATGGGTGGCATTCTACTAGCCTGGGTGACATTCTACTAGCATGGGTGG
>NC_139999.1:6602887-6622887 GCF_964263955.1 Coregonus lavaretus | reverse complement strand
CATTGGTCAGAGTCCTGTGAACATACTGATTCATATAGTGTCTATATAAATCATTGGTCAGAGTCATGTGAACATATTGATTCATCTAGTGTCTATATAAATCATTGGTCAGAGTTCTGTGAACATACTGATTCATCTAGTGTCTATATAAATCATTGGTCAGAGTCCTGTGAACATACTGATTCATCTAGTGTCTATATAAATCATTGGTCAGAGTCCTGTGAACATACTGATTCATATAGTGTCTATATAAATCATTGGTCAGAGTCATGTGAACATATTGATTAATCTAGTGTCTATATAAATCATTGGTCAGAGTCCTGTGAACATACTGATTCATCTAGTGATCAAGTTCATGTTTAATAAAAAAAACATTTTTTTTTTACAGTCATTGAACAAAACAGACAACAAGCATACTTACACCAGGTCCAACTTTGCCTTGAGGACCAGCATCACCAGGACGACCAGTAAGACCCTGCAAGACGAGCACAGAGACACACACATCACAGATAAAACCCCTTAAAAGGCCTGAGCAATCGAACTCGGACTCATCAAAAACCTCAAGTATACTGTATGTTTGTCAAATCTCCAGTGATAATGTGAGCCTATATGTTTAATGATTATAGAGATTTGAGACCAAACTACAGTAACATATATCACAAAAGACCTGGAGTAGCCTAGGTACAATATTATGATGTGAGTCAAAACTACAGAGATAATGTATTGGCTCAGTTATTCAGCCATAGTTTGGAGAACTATTCCATCTTACCAGAGCATTGATACATGCTGCTGTTACAGATGGTAGAAAGATGTTGGAGTGGAACTTACTCTTGCACCAGGAAGACCGGGCTCTCCAGGACGACCAGGGTCACCACCGGCTCCCTTAGGGCCAGACACACCGCCGACGCCACGCTCGCCAGGGGCTCCCTGGATTAAGAGGAAAAATGTGCAATGGAGAATCTCAATCGATCTCAATCAATCTCAATCAATCAATCAATCAATCAATCAAGTAAGACCAATGCCGGTTGTTCCCTGTATTAGGAGGTCAAATGACACAGTCACTCAGTGGAGATCAACCAATCAATTAATCAATCAATTAATCAACTAATCACTCAATTAACCAATCAATAAATCAATAAACCAATAAATCAAGACACAAAAGGGGTCAATTGTCTTGACATGATGAAATGAGAAAAAAAATCCTTCTGACACATTCACCATATTTAATGAATATGAATAAAAGGAGAATAATATTTAATTTATAAGGAAATGAAATGCTTCCAGTCTGACACATCGGGGTCTTTATTTGGTGGTTTGGATGAGGTTTATGCTGACCTCTGGTGGTAAATAGTGGAATTACAGACGACGCCAGTTGACTCCACTGACACCAATAGAAGCTCTGTCTTTCTTTTTGACTCATCATTTTCTGTCATGCATAGCTGTACCAATTTATTTGGTATTGTCACAGAATGTTTAGTCAGATTGGGTTGTAATTGCCCAAGGATTCCAATATATCAGCGATTTGAGTGAGCAAGGATTTTTTTCCACTATTATTCAAGCACAGGATGCTTAACTGTGGACTAAATGCTCAGCGAACTGTGTATATGACTCTGCAGTGCTGTGGACAAGTCTATCACCCATGACTCTCAAGGTTTCAGATTTACAACCATGTCATTACTGACTCATGTATTACAAAGCTTATCTCCCCAGTCCTGCCAGTTTTAGAGTAACCTATTCAGTTGATGTGAATGTATCCTGTTAATTTTCTGTACCACAGCAGTTAGTTTCCCCTCCCTTAACGATAAGCCCCTCCCCTGGGACCACTTTGTCATGGTGACGCTCACCTTGGGACCAGCCAGACCATCCTGACCTGGGAAACCACGGTTACCGGGGGCGCCCTAAACAAAAACAAACAACAGGGTTCAGGGTTAGAGGTCAGGTTAGAAGAAAAACAACAACTCAACATTTAACGCTCGGAGCGAGACCATCGTGTGTGATAAATATAAAATGTCATGGACAGTCCTATCTGTGACCGCACACAGAGATAGTAGCTGTTCATGTCATTTCCTCAGTTTTACGTCCCACAGAACACAGAGTGCCATCGACAAGTGGTTGGAATGATAGGTGGCCGTGTACGCTGACGGGGGTGAAAAACATGGGTGTCGTGGGTGGTACTCACTCTCTCTCCGGGTGGACCGAGAGGTCCAGCAGCGCCGGGCTCTCCCCTGGGTCCCCTCTTCCCCTCCTCTCCTGCAGGGCCAAGGGCTCCTTGGGGACCGGCTGGTCCCTACACAAACACAACAGGATGTCAGCTATCACGTATAATATCCATCATCTCTAAAATCAATCAATTCAATTGATGAAAGATTGTACTGCAAGATGACTTGAGGTTGCGGGCCCTATAGCCAAGATACAGAGGCTAAGTCAGATTTCACTAATAAGTGCGAAAAACTGTTCAAGGGTATGCTGATGTTAGGCGAAGCTGGGTGGGAAGACTCAAGCAAAGATAAAGTGGTTCTGTCTTATCATTAAGTAAGATGTTACTTTCTGGTAACAAAGTTGGCTCTCAATCTTTGGGGGGGGTTCCTCATTTTTATGAAATCTGATGATAAATAAGCCATCTTGATTTTATTTTAGAAACGATCATAAAATGCTTTTCTGTTGCTTGCCTGGTCCTTAGTAGGTCTAATGCTGGATTGTTGAGCAGTAATAAACAAATAGCGCCCCCTTGTGGCTAGTTACAAACTCCATTACAATCTGGAAGACATCTGGGATGCTCTCTGGGATGCTCTCCGGGATGCTCTCCGGGATGCTCTCCGGGATGCTCTCCATAGTGTGTATGAGTTTCATGGCGTGTTATAAACTCTTGGACCTTGTCCAATATGTTGAGGGATTACTTAGCTATCAGAGACTGAAAGAGAGAGAGAGGAGGAAGGAAGAGAGCACGATGGAGACATAAACGAGAGAGAGAGAGAGAGAGAGAAACAGACAGAGACAGAGAGACAGAGACAGCAACATAGACAGAGAGACAGAGAGACAGAGAGACAGAGAGACAGAGACAGCAACATAGACAGAGACAGCAACATAGAAAGAGACAGAGAGACAGAGAGACAGAGACAGCAACATAGACAGAGACAGCAACATAGACAGAGAGACAGAGAGACAGAGACAGCAACATAGACAGAGACAGCAACATAGACAGAGAGACAGAGAGACAGAGAGAGACAGCAACATAGACAGAGAGACAGAGAGAGAGAGAGAAACAGACAGAGACAGAGAGAGAGAAACAGACAGAGAGACAGAGACAGAGACAGCAACATAGACAGAGACAGAGAGACAGAGAGAGAGAGACAGCAACATAGACAGAGACAGAGAGACAGAGAGAGAGAGACAGCAACATAGACAGAGACAGCAACATAGACAGAGAGACAGAGAGAGACAGCAACATAGACAGAGAGACAGAGAGAGACAGCAACATAGACAGAGAGACAGAGAGACAGAGACAGCAACAGAGACAGAGAGACAGAGAGAAACAGACAGAGACAGCAACAGAGACAGAGACAGCAACATAGACAGAGACAGAGACAGAGACAGCAACATAGACAGAGAGACAGAGAGACAGAGACAGCAACATAGACAGAGAGACAGAGAGACAGAGAGACAGAGACAGCAACATAGACAGAGACAGCAACATAGACAGAGACAGAGAGACAGAGAGACAGAGACAGCAACATAGACAGAGACAGCAACATAGACAGAGAGACAGAGAGACAGAGACAGCAACATAGACA
Organism: Coregonus lavaretus; assembly: GCF_964263955.1. Taxonomy (NCBI): domain Eukaryota; kingdom Metazoa; phylum Chordata; class Actinopteri; order Salmoniformes; family Salmonidae; genus Coregonus; species Coregonus lavaretus. The sequence goes on along the minus strand of NC_139999.1, from coordinate 6,619,096 downwards.
GAGACAGCAACATAGACAGAGAGACAGAGAGAGACAGCAACATAGACAGAGAGACAGAGAGAGACAGCAACATAGACAGAGAGACAGAGAGAGAGAGAGAAACAGACAGAGACAGAGAGAGAGAAACAGACAGAGAGACAGAGACAGAGACAGCAACATAGACAGAGACAGAGAGACAGAGAGAGAGAGACAGCAACATAGACAGAGACAGAGAGACAGAGAGAGAGAGACAGCAACATAGACAGAGACAGCAACATAGACAGAGAGACAGAGAGAGACAGCAACATAGACAGAGAGACAGAGAGACAGAGACAGCAACAGAGACAGAGAGACAGAGAGAAACAGACAGAGACAGCAACAGAGACAGAGACAGCAACATAGACAGAGACAGAGAGAGAGACAGCAACATAGACAGAGAGACAGAGAGACAGAGACAGCAACAGAGACAGAGAGACAGAGAGAAACAGACAGAGACAGCAACAGAGACAGAGAGAGAGACAGAGAGAGACAGCAACATAGACAGAGACAGCAACATAGACAGAGAGACAGAGACAGAGAGAGAGACAGACAGAGAGAGAGACAGACAGAGACCTGACAAAAGCACAGTGGTAAGAACAGCAGCACTCACCAGCTCTCCCTTGGGTCCAGCCTCTCCCTTGAACCCTGGGATACCGGGTTCACCCTAAAGACAAAGACAAAGCCATGGGGTCATCATTACAGACCTAGAACGTTCCGAAGTCCTTTGACAATGAAGTACGATTACAACCATTGGAGTAGCCTTGAGATGCAAACTGAATCACACTACAGCACAATATATTATTATACTACGGATACCTCGTACCATCCCTGACATTCGTTATACATTATAACACGTTTGGAGAAACAGATTTGAGGAGACCGTTTGGACATACAGATGTTCCCTTTGGTCCGAGCGGTCCAGTGGCTCCCTGGGGTCCTGGAGGACCACGGGGTCCGGGGAAGCCAGGCGCGCCAGCGATACCAGGAGCACCCTGTGGTAAGAGAGACAGAGAGAACAATGATCAATATCAATCATGTATCAATGAACCATCACGCTGAAATGATCACTGTGTGATAGTGGAAGGGAACAAAAAACGGAGTAACACGATGATGTTGAGATCTGAAAATACGTTGTGATGTGTTCACTGTAGCTTGTGGATCGATAAGGGGAAAAAAAATCTATAACTTTATCTATTGAGGCTTTTAGACATATGGCTTCAATGTTACTTGAGTTAGTGGATGGAAAAGGTGGGCGAGGGCCTGAAACTACAGACATGCCTGGACCTAACCCTGATATCACTCCTTCCCTCTAGCACCAAGTACCAGCTGCAGTCTGCTTGACTATTATGTAAGGAATAGGTGTGTGTGTGTGTGTGGGTGTATGTGTGTGTGTGTGTGTGTGTGTGTGTGTGTGTGTGTGTGTGTGTGTGTGTGTGTATGTGTGTGTGGCCCCAGGTCTGGTCTAAGCCATAACTAACTCAAAGTGACATTTCACACCTGACTGATTCTCATCTAAAGGATTCTAGAAGCTTCTCGTTACCGGGGAAGTTAGGACCTAGAGCTTTTCCTAACCATGTCACCTGACCAGGTAAATAGAAAAACTCCTGGCCCTAGGCCTAGGGTAATGGGGATGAGACTGCATCCACAATACATACAACTTCCAGAGTCCAGGGTGGGTTTCATAATGTGGGAACTGCTATCTATTTTACCTTTTCAGACTGGACTAGTGGATTAGACCAGTCACAACTGGATTAGACCAGTCACAACTGGATTAGACCAGTCACAACAAGCATTTACATTAGGTTTGGAAATCATATCTGTAACACGTTACTTTTAGCCTGCAAGTACAATGCTTTGTATGCTTTATAAACAGAGAACACAACAAGGCTTCTAACATGTCGATTTCATTACTGTATGAAACTCAGGGCCTATAGAGATGAGTTTTAGATATGACCTCATCAACCATTTTCCATCTAGTAACGGCAGATCCCACACACTTATTCAACTCTAATAAAAAGGAAGTTGACGTATTAAAACGAAGGGTTGTTAGACTTCATTGGAGATGACCCCCAGACCCTGCCCTCACTGATGACCCCCAGACCCTGCCCTCACTGATGACCCCCAGACCCTGCCCTCACTGATGACCCCCAGACCCTGCCCTCACTGATGACCCCCAGACCCTGCCCTCACCGATGACCCCCAGACCCTGCCCTCACCGATGACCCCCAGACCCTGCCCTCACCGATGACCCCCAGACCCTGCCCTCACTGATGACCCCCAGACCCTGCCCTCACTGATGACCCCCAGACCCTGCCCTCACTGATGACCCCCAGACCCTGCCCTCACTGATGACCCCCAGACCCTGCCCTCACTGATGACCCCCAGACCCTGCCCTCACTGATGACCCCCAGACCCTGCCCTCACTGATGACCCCCAGACCCTGCCCTCACTGATGACCCTCAGACCCTGCCCTCACTGATAACCCTCAGACCCTGCCCTCACTGATGACCCCCAGACCCTGCCCTCACCGATGACCCTCAGACCCTGCCCCCAGACCCTGCCCTCACTGATGACCCCCAGACCCTGCCCCCAGACCCTGCCCTCACTGATGACCCCCAGACCCTGCCCTCACCGATGACCCCCAGACCCTGCCCTCACTGATGACCCCCAGACCCTGCCCTCACTGATGACCCTCAAACCCTGCCCTCACTGATGACCCCCAGACCCTGCCCTCACTGATGACCCCCAGACCCTGCCCTCACTGATGACCCCCAAACCCTGCCCTCACCGATGACCCCCAGACCCTGCCCTCACCGATGACCCCCAGACCCTGCCCTCACTGATGACCCTCAGACCCTGCCCCCAGACCCTGCCCTCACTGATGACCCCCAGACCCTGCCCTCACCGATGACCCCCAGACCCTGCCCTCACCGATGACCCCCAGACCCTGCCCTCACTGATGACCCCCAGACCCTGCCCTCACTGATGACCCTCAAACCCTGCCCTCACTGATGACCCCCAGACCCTGCCCTCACTGATGACCCCCAGACCCTGCCCTCACTGATGACCCCCAAACCCTGCCCTCACCGATGACCCCCAGACCCTGCCCTCACCGATGACCCCCAGACCCTGCCCTCACTGATGACCCCCAGACCCTGCCCTCACTGATGACCCCCAGACCCTGCCCTCACCGATGACCCCCAGACCCTGCCCTCACCGATGTCCCCCAGACCCTGCCCTCACTGATGACCCCCAGACCCTGCCCTCACTGTGGACAAGGACTATCTTTACTTATACTGCTAAAAAAAAAAAAAAAAATGTTATAAATGTTTATTCTATTCTACTGAGCCATTTACTTTATGTTCCTATTCTTTCATTATTTTTTATTGTTGTTGCATTGTGCAGAAGGAACCTGCAGGTAAGCATTTCGTTGGACGGTGTCTACCATGTGTATCCTGTACATACGAGTAATACAACTTGAAACCTTGCAACCTTTAATATGGCACAGTGTGAGAATAGTAGTACTAAGATACAGAGAGAGAGAGAGAGGGGGGAGGGAGGGAGGGAGGGAGGGAGACAGGAGAAGAGGAGAGGTTGTCCAGTATACTCACGGCTGATCCTTTAGCTCCACCAATACCGTCAGTACCAGGGTTACCCTGTAGGGAAGAACAGACCAGTTAGAATGAGAGACATCCTTTCACATGGCCATATCTTATAGTACAATACTTAAGGTCATAGTTCAATCAGGAAAAAAAGCCCTAGTCATATGACTTGGACCACTGACGCATAGGTTAATGGGGACACTCATGGGGACACTCATGGGGACTGTTTAGGGACACTGTTTTGTGGGGACACTGTTTTACAGGGACACTGTTTTACGGGGACACTCACAGATGCGCCGGCGGGTCCGGGAGATCCGGGGGTTCCTGATTCTCCACGGGGTCCCTGAGCGCCCTCAGGTCCACGAGCACCGGTGGGGCCAGCTTCTCCCTGGAGAGAGACAATTAATCAATAAATAATCCAATCAATCAATCAATCAATCGATCAATCAAAAGAACAACCAACCGTTCAATCAATCTATACATTAATCAATAATCAAATCAATCAATCAGTCAATAATGCATTACAGTGCACCGTTTCAATAGTCTCTATGAGCAAATTGAAGATTCTGTTTGATGGTTATGCATTTGCATGTTGTCAAAAAAACACCTCCAGTGTTCAAATCTTGTCAAATAAACACCTCCAGTGATCAAATCTTGTCAAATTAAGTCAGAAGTGTTTATTCTTAATTGAACGTAGTGCAAACCATTTAAAAACTTTATAAAGTCTAGGTACTTTTAGCATTTGAATAAAAATAAGAAACCCTACTTTTGGCACAATTAAAGGAACCTTTGTCTGGCAGTAGCCAGAGCCAAGCGTATAACGGTTTACAGGCCTACAGGTCTAATAAAACAGAATAAGGAGAGTTATCCTGACTCACTCAAATAAATATTGTCAGACAAGGCTCCGACCCTTTACTACAGACATCAACCAATCATAGCACTGTGTAGTGAGGTCATAGCCTTTTGGAAACTGGGTGAATGAAATGAATGAAATTCCTAACTGTCGTTACCATGGTGTTTTGACTTAGTAGGATGACATAATATAAGTTGTATGGTGGATAAATAAATGCATTTATTTATTTTTATTATATTTTAGGCTATAGGAAGCAAGCTGAGGATAAATCGTCTTTATTCAGCCTTTAATTTAACCAGGAAAGACCCTTGAGGTTAGAAAACTATTTTGCGAGGACGACCCGGGTTCTATTAGCAGAGCGCAGGTACACTTCAACCTGACTGTTTATAGGTTTCTAGAGGGTTCTATAGGTATGTGGACACCTGCTAGTCGAACATCTCATTCAAAAATCACGGGCATTAATATGGAGTTTTTGCTGCTATAACAGCCTCCACTCTTCTGGGAAGGCTTTCCACTAGATGTTGGAACATTGCTGCGGGGACTTGCTTCCATTCAGCACAAGAGCATTAGTGAGGTCGGGCACTGATGTTGGGCGATTAGGCCTGTCTTGCAGTCGGCGTACCAAATCATCCCAAAGGTGTTCGATGGGGCTGACGTCAGGGCTCTGTGCAGGCCAGTCAAGTTCTTCCACACCGATTTCGACAAACCATTTCTGAATGGACCTCGTTTATGCATGGGGGCATTGTCATGCTGAAACAATCGTATGCTGTAGCGTTAAGATTTCCCTTCACTGGAACTAAGGGGCCTAGCCCGAACCATGAAAAACAGTCCCAGACCATCATTCCTCCTCCACCAAACTTTACAGTTGGCACTATGCATTCGGGCATGTAGCGTTCTCCTGCCAGATTCGTTCATCGGACTGCCAGATGGTGAAGCGTGATTCATCACTCCAGAGAACGCGTTTCCACTGCTCCAGAGTCCAATGGCGGCGAGCTTTACACCACTCCAGCAGACACTTGGTATTGCGCATGGTGATCTTAGGCTTGTGTGCGGATGCTCGGCCATGGAAACCCATTTCATGAAGCTCCCGACGAACAGTTCTTGTGCTGACGTTGCTTCCAGAGGCAGTTTGGAACTCGGTAGTGAGTGTTGCATCTGAGGACAGACAATTATTAATGCTTTACGCGCTTCAGCACTCGGTGGTCCCATTCTGTGAGCTTGTGCGGCCTACCACTTCGTGGCTGAGCCATTGTTGCTCCTTGACGTTTCCACTTCACAATAACAGCATTTACAGTTCACCGGGGGCAGCTCTAGCAGGGCAGAAATTTGACAAACTGACTTGTTGGAAAGGTGGCATCCCATAACGGTGCCACGTTGAAAGTCACTGAGCTCTTCAGTAAGGCCATTCTACTGCCAATGTTTGTCTATGGAGATTGCATGGCTGTGTGCTCGATTTTATACACCTGTCAGCAACGGGTGTGGCTGAAATAGCCGAATCCACTAATTTGAAGGGGTGTCCACATACTGCTGTATATATAGCGTACCACACTGTCGCTCAAACACTAACATCTGGATCAGGTTCCTGTCTCACTGGGTGGTTTTTGAACATTAGCCACCCACACACACACAGTCACGCATATAGACATGCACACACACAGTCACACACACACACACACACAGTCACACACACACACAAGCACACACACAGGCACACACACACACACACAGGCACACACACACACACACACACAGTCACACACGCACACAAGCACACACACAGGCACACACGCACACACACAGTCACACACGCACACACACAGGCACACACACACACACACACACAGGCACACACACACACAAAATTAAATAAGATGATTTAAAAATTATAAAAAGAATGAAAAAGCTGTAAAACATTATCTTAAATATAAACCATAAATTTAGCGAATGCCATTGGTGTTTAGTACAGTATGAGGGTTTCACACCATTTTTATTTGGGACGCACTTTTATATTTTTTTACTATGTCAATATGTATTTGTTGTCAATGTTTCAGTGTCAAACGGGTGGCAGTCGTAAAAAAGTCAATAGTTGGAAAAGTTGCAGTTAATTTAAAAATAATGCCATTGTTGATTAGATGCTTTTTTCATTAATTAGGCTATTTCCTCTTGAACCATTTGGTCTATCTACTAGAAACTCATGGACAATATGGACACAGATCTGACAAATTAAAACTATATATGAATAAATGTTTTAAAAGTTATTCAAGTATAAATTACCAAAGTTACGATAGATTGCCATAGATTTTCTGTTAATTTCCAAAATTACTGAAGATTCCGGTAACTTTGGTAAATTACCGGTAGCTTTGCAACCCTATTCCTATAGCTGAATCCTTAAATGATTTCCCTGACTGGGAGAGACTGAGAGGGACGACAGAGGAAAGTGAAACCAGCAGTACAGCATGGGGTCGATGGGCTTCAGGCAACACACACACACACACACACACACACACACACACACACACACACACACACACACACACACACACACACACACACACACACACACACACACACACACACACAAACACACACACACACACACACAAACACACACACACAAACACACACACACACACACACACACACACACACAAACACACACACACACACACACAAACACACACACACACACAAACACACACACACACACACACACACACAAACACACACACAAACACACACACACACACACACACACAAACACAAACACACACACACACACACTATTCATCGTTTAGTCCCAAGAGGAGAGAGAAAAACCCACCAACCCACCTCCCGAACCCCAAACCCCTCCCGCTAATATTCCACCCAGATGGAGGAAAATAGGTTTAAGTTTTAGAGCACTTTTCAATGCTGCCTTCTCCGGTTTCACCTCTTTCACTCTTTCTTCAGCTTTCTCTTTCAAAATACTCTCTTTCTGAGCTGAGCTGCTCCATTTTCCTACCGCTTTTTACAAGTTTTAAACAACTTGTATCAGGTATCAGACAAACAACTATATACTGTATTAGCTTTACAGAATGTACCATCTTTGTTTGGCCACCTATTCAGATAATAAGAAATAAAATATTTTGTTTGTGCAAAGTAATCTTTCATTGATGTACCCATGGATTAGCTGAGCCATAAAATATGAACTTTCCTAGACAATTAAGATAAAGCAAACAGACACGGAGAAAGAGACACACAGAGAGAGGGAGAGAGAGAGAGGGAGAGAGAGAGAGAGAGAGAGAGAGAGAGAGAGAGAGAGAGAGAGAGAGAGAGAGAGAGAGAGAGAGAGAGAGAGAGAGAGAGAGAGAGAGAGAGAGAAGGGGGGAGATCAGTGACATACCTTAGAACCTGGAGAGCCGGGGAAGCCTGGAGCACCAGCAGGACCAACTGGGCCCTATAGAGAGGGAGGGGAGTGGGGGAGGGGGAGAGGTGAGGAGCATGGAAAGAGAGGGAGGGGAGGGGAGTGGGGGAGGGGGAGAAGTGAGGAGCATGGAAAGAGAGGGAGGGGAGGGGAGGGGGAGAAGAGAGGGAAGGGAGAGAGAGGGGAAAGAGGTGGGATAAGAGGGGGGTGAGTCAACAGACACTGCTGCCACCGCAAGGGTGTCCAGGTGTATTGCAGTCACATTTCTGATGAAACATTTAGGACCTGTGTTTCCTGGACACAGATTAAGCCCAGTGACGAACTAATAAGCACTTCTAATAAATAATCTACATTAAGCATGCTTTTTAGTCCAGGACTACGCTTAATCTGTGTCTGGGAAACTGGCCCATAGTGTACCTACACTGAGTGTACAAAATATTAGGAATACCTTCCTAATGTTGAATTACACCCCCTCCTTTTGCCCTCAGAACAGCCTCAATTCGTCAGGGTATGGACTCTACAAGGTGTCAAAAGCATTCCACAGGGATGCTGGCCTATGTTGACTCCAATGCTTTCCACAGTTGTGTCAAGTTGGCTGGATGTCCTTTCGGTGGTGGAACATTCTTGATACACACGGGAAACTGTTGAGTGTGAAAAACCCAGCAGTGTTGCAGTTCTTGGCACTAACCAGTGCGCCTGGCACCTACTACCATACCCCGCTCAAAGGCACTTAAATATTTTGTCTTGCCCATTCACCCTCTGAATGGCACACATACACAATGTCTCAATTGTCTTGAGGCTTAAAAGTCCTTCTTTAACCTGTCTCCTCCCCTTCATCTACACTGATTGAAGTGGATTTAACAAGTGACATCAATAAGGGATCATAACTTTCACCTAGATTCAACTCGTCAGTCTATGTCATGGAAAGAGCAAGTGTCCTTAATGTTTTGTACACTTAGTATATAAACTATATTCTACATGCTGTATATAGTGAAATGAAAAAATGTATAAAGCTATAATACTTACAGGAGGACCAGCAGGGCCAGATAGACCGTCATTACCACGAGCACCCTAGAAAGAAGAAACATAATATACTGTCACCACACAGCAGATAACCAGCTCAATAACACATATTGACAAGTACTGATCGATGTAATGACAGGAAATGATCATTCAATAATAATTGTATTGAACAGGGAGCTAGCTAGAAGCCAGCTAAAGTTCTCTTTCTCTCTGTCACTTTCCTAACTGTGAGGTCACCTGTTGAGGTGAGGCCTGACGTCTGTGATCAACGGGTCTGGGTATGGATCTGGGACTGGTATGAGTAGAGACCATGTGACCAGACCAGGAAAAACACCTGACCATAGTTATTGTAGATCCTCCAAAGGGCACAGATTTGGGTCCTTACAGTTTTTTTCTGCCCGTGTTACACGGTTCTGGTAGTTCTATTTTGAGTTCTAGGGTGGAGTTCTAGAATGTGTTCTAAGCAGGTTACAGGCTGAGTTCTAGGGTGGAGTTCTAGAATGTGTTCTAAGCAGGTTACAGGCTGAGTTCTAGGGTGGAGTTCTAGAATGTGTTCTAAGCAGGTTACAGGCTGAGTTCTAGGGTGGAGTTCTAGAATGTGTTCTAAGCAGGTTACAGGCTGAGTTGTAGGGTGGAGTTCTAGAATGAGTTCTAAGCAGGTTACAGGCTGAGTTGTAGGGTGGAGTTCTAGAATGAGTTCTAAGCAGGTTACAGGCTGAGTTCTAGGCCAGGATAAGGTACTTACAGCAGCACCAGAGGGTCCGGGACGACCTCTCTCACCGGGCAGACCACGTGGTCCCTTTAGAGAGGGAGAGAGAGAGAGGAGCAGAGGTTTCAATCAGTAAACAGCAGACAGCATAATCTGTACAGTTGATCAGTAACATATTAGATATTGCATATCCTATGTGTGGCAGATCTATTGAGAGTAGTTCTCAGTCTACAGGAGCTAATCAATGTGAAAGATACAGTACGGCACATGACTTCTGCATCTGTACTCACCATTGGTCCAGGAGCGCCGTTCTCACCGGGAGCACCAGACTCACCCTACAACAGAGAACAGAACAGAGAGAGAGAGAGAGAGTAGAAATGAGAGAGAGAGAGAGAGAAAAAAAAAAGGTCAAGAGATGTTTCAGGTACAGAAGGGAAGTTTATACAGGTTTCCCCAACATGACAAACAGACAAGAAAGTCAACCAGGATATCTGTGAGATTAGAATAATTTGAGAGAGATAGAGGATGCTGCTGTAGAGTCCTTCCTACCTTAGAACCAGCAGCTCCACCCTCTCCCTTGAGTCCATCAAGACCTGGATAACCCTGGAAAGAGGAGATAAACACAATATCATGAGAGCAGGACTTTGTAACATCTGCTGATGTGAATAGGGCTTTATAAATATATTTGATTTGACTGAGAGCCAAGTGTCAAAGCATTGAAGGACCATTCACAACATCTTTACTGGCTCATTGGCTGGGCAGTGGGGCAGTTGTATAACACTAGAGAACATACAGGTACACTAAAATCAGCTAGACAGGAAAGAACACATTTGAAGACGACATATTACATATTAGTGCCAGCAGCATACAGTACCACCCTGCATCCCACTGCTGGCTTGCCTCTGAGGCTAAGCAGGGTCGGTCCCTGGATGGGAGACCAGATGCTGCTGAAAGTGGTCTTGGAAGGCCTGTAGGAGGCACTCTTTCCTCTGGTTAAAATAATAATAATATCACCAGGGCAGTGATTGGGGACGTTGCCCTGTGAAGGGTGCTGTCTTTTGGATGGGGCATTAAACGGGTGTCCTGACTCTCTGTGGTCACTAAAGATCCCATGGCACTTATCGTAAAGGTAGAGGTGTTAACCCCGGTGTCCTGGCTAAATTCCCAATCTGGCCCTGATACCATCATGGACACCTAATCATCCCCGGCTTCCAAATTGGCTCATTCATCTCCCCTGTAACTACTCCCCAGATCGTTGCTGTAAATGAGAACGTGTTCACAGTCAACATACCTGTTAAGGTAAGGGTTAAATAGAAAGTCTGTATTGTTATGCCTATGACATCACTCACTCTGTGCCCCTTGATTCCAGGCAGACCGGGAGTTCCTGGGAATCCACGAGCTCCCTGATGTAGAGAAGAAGAGATAGGAAAATAAAAAAGAAGAGAGAGAGAAAGACAGATAGAGGAGAGATAAGGGAGAATGGAATTATTATTCAGTTATTCTTCGGATCTGCTTTCCTGCTTAGGTCTGGTCTGGTTTGGAGCCAGACATATGATGGCCAGAAGGCCAGAAGGCCAGATGACATCAGGGTTGATTTAGTAGAGGAGAGCTCTTTCTCTATTTGTCTTGTCTGACTGAATCATCTTGGAGAGTCTTCTAACTGGACTGTATCTGACTGAATCATCTTGGAGAGCCTTCTAACTGGACTGTATCTGGCTGAATCATTATGAAGAGCCTTCTAACTGGATTGTATCTGACTGAATCATCATGAAGAACCTTCTAACTAGATTGTATCTGACTGAATCATCTTAGAGAGCCGTCTAATTGGACTGTATGTGACTGAATCATCTTGGAGAGCCTTCTAACTGGACTGTATCTGGTTGAATCATCTTGGAGAGCCTTCTAACTCTAGATTGTATGTCTGTTATGTCTGTCAAATACTCTTCTCTGCTTGACTGATCATAATGGGATAGTGTGTGCACAGTCTTCGTCAAACGTTTTGAGAATGACACAAATATACATTTTCACAAAGTATGCTGCCTCAGTTTTTATGATGGCAATTTGCATATACTCCAGAATGTTATGAAGAGTGATCAGATGAATTGCAATTAATTGCAAAGTCTCTCTTTGCCATGAAAATGAACTTAATCCCCAAAAAACATTTCCACTGCATTTCAGCCCTGCCACAAAAGGACCAGCTGACATCATGTCAGTGATTCTCTCATTAACACAGGTGAGAGTGTTGATGAGGACAAGGCTGGAGATCACTCTGTCATGCTGATTGAGTTAGAATAACAGACTGGAAGCTTTAAAAGGAGGGTGGTGCTTGAAATCATTGTTCTTCCTCTGTTAACCATGGTTACCTGCAAGGAAACACGTGCCGTCATCATTTCTTTGCACAAAAAGGGCTTCACAGGCAAGGATATTGCTGCTAGTAAGATTACACCTAAATCAACCATTTATCGGATAATCAAGAACTTCAAGGAGAGCGGTTCAATTGTTGTGAAGAAGGCTTCAAGGCGCCCAAGAAAGTCCAGCAAGCACCAGGACCGTCTCCTAAAGTTGATTCAGCTGCGGGATCGGGGCACCACCAGTGCATAGCTTTCTCAGGAATGGCAGCAGGCAGGTGTGAGTGCATCTGCACGCACAGTGAAGCAAATACTTTTGGAGGATGGCCTGGTGTCAAGAAGGGCAGCAAAGAAGCCACTTCTCTCCAGGAAAAACATCAGGGACAGACTGATATTCTGCAAAAGGTACAGGGATTGGACTGCTGAGGACTGGGGTAAAGTCATTTTCTCTGATGAATCCTTTTCCCGATTGTTTGGTGGCATCCGGAAAAAAAGCTTGTCCGGAGAAGACAAGGTGAGCGCTACCATCAGTCCTGTGTCATGCCAACAGTAAAGCATCCTGAGACCATTCATGTGTGGGGTTGCTTCTCAGCCAAGGGAGTGGGCTCACTCACAATTTTGCCTAAGAACACAGCCATGAATAAAGAATGGTACCAACACATCCTCTTCTCCACACCATCCAAGAACAGTTTGGTGATGAACAATGCCTTTTCCAGCATGATGGAGCACCTTGTCATAAGGCAAAAGTGATAACTAAGTGGCTCGGGGAACAAAACATCGACATTTTGGGTCCATGGCCAGGAAACTCCCCAGACCTTAATCCCAATGAGAACTTGTGGTCGATCCTCAAGAGGCGGGTGGACAAACAAAAACTCACAAATTCTGACAAACTCCAAGCATTGATTATGCAAGAATGGCCTGCCATCAGTCAGGATGTGGCCCAGAAGTTAATTGACAGCATGCCAGGGCGGATTGCAGAGGTCTTGAAAAAGAAGGGTCAACACTGCAAATATTGACTCTTTGCATAAACTTAATGAAATTGTCAATAAAAGCCTTTGACACTTATGGAATGCTTGTAATTATACTTCAGTATACCATAGTAACATCTGACAGAAATATCTAAAAACACTTTACCAGCAAACTTTGTGACGACCAATACTTGTGCCATTCTCAAAACTTTTGACCACGACGGTACAACAGTAATAACTCAGGCAGCATGAACAGGTAGTGAGATAAACTGTGAGTAGATAAATGTACAGATAAATGAACAGATGAGTTGAGAGATACATTAACGGATTAATTAACAGATAACAGATAATGAAGAGATAAATGAAACCATACCTGAGGACCAGAAGGTCCACGCTCACCACCTTTGCCGGGTTTGCCAGCCTCACCCTACAGCAGAGACAGGAAGAGAGGGAGAAGGGGGTCAGTACGCCAGTTAGTTACAATATTTAAATAGTACATAAATAGTAAAAAAATATAAATAAATTAAAAACATATTAAGGTTTTGCAGGTAATTAGTTTCCCCCAGGCAGAAATTGAAATTCAATTAGCAAACAGTGCATCCTGGTAGAGAGACGGATGAATGACTACCGGTTCAGTCGGCTACCACCTAGTGGCTAAATGGAGGAATTGCATTTCCAATATTAATTTTCTTCTTTTTTTACCCTCCCTAATTGCATATCTATTCATGACAATTATAATGGAGGATTTACACATAGTAGCCATAAGACAATGTATTGAACAAGACATTGAAAGGGACAGTAGTCAGTAAATCAAGGATAGATGAAATCACAGTGTTAAAAAAAGGTGGGTTAAATTGACTCTTAGAATTATCCTAGATTTAGTGTTGATAACTGGAGTTGATTGGGACGGTGTACTTTTAACTCCATTAAGAGGAACCAGAGACAGGGAGTTAAATATATGGTGTTATCCACAGATGTGGGAGGGGCCTCATTGTCAATATTTCCCAGAATGCTATGTTGCAGGTTGATTTTTTAAATGTTTTTTTTTTCAATATCTGTTTTGGCATGTACATTGATTGTTTTTGATCTCATGCTACACAAAGATGAAAAACATTTTTCTAAACTCATCCAATCTGTAAGTGGTTGGATTTACAGCAACCGTTAGTGAGATAGTTGTTCCAGTTCACATGGTGTTAGTAGTCTCAGTTTACAGTAATGTTTTCCCTACTCTCACAGGCATTCTAAATGTAGGTTGTGGGGGGGTGTAAAAGTGCTGGATATTTTCCTGCAAGTTGGATCTAATAGAGATTGGATATCACATTGCAATCCACCATCATGTGACACATTAAGAAATATTGGAATAAGGCTTTTACACCCTTATAACGCAAAGGGAAATGTACTCTGCTGGAATTGATTGTTAGTTCAAAACAACACATAAAAGTGTAAAATGACAAGGGAGTGGATTTAAAAAATGACGCTAAAAAAAGTCACTCTTTGTGAGTTGGATATTTACTCCATTTAGGGTTGTTTTAACTCCCAAAACATCAACACCATGACCAGAGTAGTTTTAACACTAAATGGGGGTAGGACCATATAACCCCAAAAATAGTGTTACATTTCACTCAATAGGAGTTGAATTAACTCTTGCGATTCTACTGTGTACAGGAGTCAGTTTCTGGTGAAGATGGGATATGGTGGTGGGTTGGTGGGGAGGATGTATTGTGCAGAGACAGTACCACTGGGGGCTGCAATGATTATGACATTCATAGCATATGACCAGTTATCATCATGATCACATGACCAGTCACGAACCAATGGGGAAAACGTGTCGTTATGACTGTGGAGGTGAGAATACATGGGTGTGGGAGAAATTTTGGATGGGAAGTGTTATGGATACTGACTGGCTCACACATGGACTTTACAAGATGGACTGTAGAAGGCCCTGAAGGAACACTGTAGCATTACCTCACCAGGAAAACCTCCTGGCCCTAGTTATCATGAGGTTTCTGTGTGTGGGGGAATTGTTTAGGACACTTTATAGTGTTTTCTACTTTATTGGTGAACAGTCTATCAACAGACAACATTCACTGAGTATGAAATTGACGATGGAAAGTTTTGGGGCTGTGTTCGACAGTGTTAGTTCCTTGCATCAGACACTTCCTCAATAGCCTGTGGAAGAGGTTCCAGTTGTGTGTGACAGTGAATAAGGGCAGTAGTGCTACATACGTCATCTCCAGGTTTGCCAGAGGGTCCGGGAGGACCACGGGGACCCAGGGGGCCCTGTCAGGAGAGAAGAGAACAGAAAACACTGTTAAGTCTTTTTCACATTGGCAGTTTGAAGTGACTCAAATCCTTTTTTTTTTTTTCCCCATATCCGATTCGGATCTGTTATTTTTCCTGCAGTCTGAACAGCCAAAAAGCAAATGGAATTGGATATTTCAAGCCACATTTCAAAAAACACCTTCATAGGTGGTTTGAAGTCAGATACAAATCTGATTCCTGGCCATGTGACTTTATTTGCCCTCAAGTGGTTTTTAGACTGTTATTTGGCATATCTTGTTGCTTGCTAGCTACTCTGTTGACAGTTAGACAAGAACATGTGGTAGCTAACTAGCTTGTTAATTGTTTACAAACAAATTAGTGAATGTGCTAGAAAACTAAACAGCTACATAGCTAGCTAGTTGACTGCTGTGGCTAGCCAAAAAATAATTGTTTATAAAGTTGGGCCCTGTCAGGAGAGAAGAGAACAGAGAAGACAGTTAATCAGAACAGACAGACCCATTGGGCCCTGTCAGGAGAGAAGAGAACAGAGAAGACAGTTAGTCATAATAGACAGACCCATTGGGCCCTGTCAGGAGAGAAGAGAACAGAGAGTTAGTCAGAACAGACAGACTGTTACCACACACAGCCACTGGAGAGCACTGCTTAGTCCCCTCCTGTACTCCCTGTTCACCCATGACTGCATGGCCAGGCACGACTCCAACACCATCGTTATGTTTGCCGACGACACAACAGTGGTAGGCCTGATCACTGACAACGATGAGACAGCCTATAGGGAGGAGGTCAGAGACCTGGACGTGTGGTGCCAGGATAACAACCTCTCCCTCAACGTGATCAAGACAAAGGAGATGATTGTGGACTAGAGGAAAAAAAATAGGACTGAGCACGCCCTCATTTTCATCGACGGGGCTGTAGCGGAACAGGTTGAGAGCTTCAAGTTCCTTGGTGTCCACATCACCAACAAACTATCATGGTCCAAACACACCAAGACAGTCGTGAAGAGGG
>NC_139999.1:6592887-6597887 GCF_964263955.1 Coregonus lavaretus | reverse complement strand
CTGTTTGATTCAGGCCTTCATCTATACACACACAGTATGAAGAGAACTAGACTACTGACAAATAATTCAACTCAATACAAAACTTTGTGAAGTTCTTTGAGGGAGTACTTTGTACAAACTAGTGCAAAGAACCACAGCCATATCATAATGTACCAGTAGACTGTATATCTTTGCATATGAAATACATGTTTATAAATGGCTCTGGGCTGAACTGATACACATGTTTATATATGGCTCTGGGCTGAACTGATACACATGTTTATATATGGCTCTGGGCTGAACTGATACACATGTTTATATATGGCTCTGGGCTGAACTGATACACATGTTTATATATGGCTCTGGGCTGAACTGATACACATGTTTATATATGGCTCTGGGCTGAACTGATATACAGTGGGGGAAAAAAGTATTTAGTCAGCCACCAATGGTGCATGTTCTCCCACTTAAAAAGATGAGAGAGGCCTGTAATTTTCATCATAGGTACACGTCAACTATGACAGACAAAATGAGAAAAAAAAATCCAGAAAATCACATTGTAGGATTTCTAATGAATTTATTTGCAAATTATGGTGGAAAATAAGTATTTGGTCAATAACAAAAGTTTCTCAATACTTTGTTATATACCCTTTGTTGGCAATGACACAGGTCAAACGTTTTCTGTAAGTCTTCACAAGGTTTTCACACACTGTTGCTGGTATTTTGGCCCATTCCTCCATGCAGATCTCCTCTAGAGCAGTGATGTTTTGGGGCTGTCGCTGGGCAACACGGACTTTCAACTCCCTCCAAAGATTTTCTATGGGGTTGAGATCTGGAGACTGGCTAGGCCACTCCAGGACCTTGAAATGCTTCTTACGAAGCCACTCCTTCGTTGCCCGGGCGGTGTGTTTGGGATCATTGTCATGCTGAAAGACCCAGCCACGTTTCATCTTCAATGCCCTTGCTGATGGAAGGAGGTTTTCACTCAAAATCTCACGATACATGGCCCCATTCATTTTTTCCTTTACACGGATCAGTTGTCCTGGTCCCTTTGCAGAAAAACAGCCCCAAAGCATGATGTTTCCACCCCCATGCTTCACAGTAGGTATGGTGTTCTTTGGACGCAACTCAGCATTCTTTGTCCTCCAAACACGACGAGTTGAGTTTTTACCAAAAAGTTCTATTTTGGTTTCATCTGACCATATGACATTCTCTCAATCCTCTTCTGGATCATCCAAATGCACTCTAGCAAACTTCAGATGGGCCTGGACATGTACTGGCTTAAGCAGGGGGACACGTCTGGCACTGCAGGATTTGAGTCCCTGGCGGCGTAGTGTGTTACTGATGGTAGGCTTTGTTACTCTGGTCCCAGCTCTCTGCAGGTCATTCACTAGGTCCCCCCGTGTGGTTCTGGGATTTTTGCTCACCGTTCTTGTGATCATTTTGACCCCACGGGGTGAGATCTTGCGTGGAGCCCCAGATCGAGGGAGATTATCAGTGGTCTTGTATGTCTTCCATTTCCTAATAATTGCTCCCACAGTTGATTTCTTCAAACCAAGCTGCTCACCTATTGCAGATTCAGTCTTCCCAGCCTGGTGTAGGTCTACAATTTTGTTTCTGGTGTCCTTTGACAGCTCTTTGGTCTTGGCCATAGTGGAGTTTGGAGTGTGACTGTTTGAGGTTGTGGACAGGTGTCTTTTATACTGATAACAAGTTCAAACAGGTGCCATTAATACAGGTAACGAGTGGAGGACAGAGGAGCCTCTTAAAGAAGAAGTTACAGGTCTGTGAGAGCCAGAAATCTTGCTTGTTTGTAGGTGACCAAATACTTATTTTCCACCATAATTTGCAAATAAATTCATTAAAAATCCTACAATGTGATTTTCAGGATTTTTTTTTCTGAATTTGTCTGTCATAGTTGACGTGTACCTATGATGAAAATTACAGGCCTCTCTCATCTTTTTAAGTGGGAGAACTTGCACAATTGGTGGCTGACTAAATACTTTTTTTCCCCACTGTACATGTTTATATATGGCTCTGGGCTGAACTGATATACATGTTTATATATGGCTCTGGGCTGAACTGATACACATGTTTATATATGGCTCTGGGCTGAACTGATACACATGTTTATATATGGCTCTGGGCTGAACTGATATACATGTTTATATATGGCTCTGGGCTGAACTGATATACATGTTTATATATGGCTCTGGGCTGAACTGATACACATGTTTATATATGGCTCAGGGCTGAACTGATATACAGTGGGGAGAACAAGTATTTGATACACTGCCGATTTTACAGGTTTTCCTACTTACAAAGCATGTAGAGATCTGTAATTTTTATCATAGGTACACTTCAACTGTGAGAGACTGAATCTAAAACAAAAATCCAGAAAATCACATTATATGATTTTTAAGTAATTAATTTGCATTTTATTGCATGACATAAGTATTTGATACATCAGAAAAGCAGAACTTAATATTTGGTACAGAAACCTTTGTTTGCAATTAAAGAGATCATACGTTTCCTGTAGGTCTTGACCAGGTTTGCACACACTGCAGCAGGGATTTTGGCCCACTCCTCCATACAGACCTTCTCCAGATCCTTCAGGTTTTGGGGCTGTCGCTGGGCAATACGGACTTTCAGCTCCCTCCAAAGATTTTCTATTGGTTTCAGGTCTGGAGACTGGCTAGGCCACTCCAGGACCTTGAGATGCTTCTTACGGAGCCACTCCTTAGTTGCCCTGGCTGTGTGTTTCAGGTCGTTGTCATGCTGGAAGACCCAGCCACGACCCATCTTCAATGCTCTTACTGAGGGAAGGAGGTTGTTGGCCAAGATCTCACGATACATGGCCCCATCCATCCTCCCCTCAATAGGGTGCAGTCGTCCTGTCCCCTTTGCAGAAAAGCATCCCCAAAGAATGATGTTTCCACCTCCATGCTTCACGGTTGGGATGGTGTTCTTGGGGTTGTACTCATCCTTCTTCTTCCTCCAAACACGGCGAGTGGAGTTTAGACCAAAAAGCTATATTTTTGTCTCAACAGACCACATTACCTTCTCCCATTCCTCCTCTGGATCATCCAGATGGTCATTGGCAAACTTCAGACGGGCCTGGACATGCGCTGGCTTGAGCAGGGGGACCTTGCGTGCGCTGCAGGATTTTAATCCATGATGGCGTAGTGTGTTACTAATGGTTTTCTTTGAGACTGTGGTCCCAGCTCTCTTCAGGTCATTGACCAGGTCCTACCGTGTAGTTCTGGGCTGATCCCTCACATTCCTCATGATCATTGATGCCCCACAAGGTGAGATCTTGCATGGAGCCCCAGACCGAGGGTGATTGACCGTCATCTTGAACTTCTTCCATTTTCTAATAATTGCGCCAACAGTTGATGCCTTCTCACCAAGTTGCTTGCCTATTGTCCTGTAGCCCATCCCAGCCTTGTGCAGGTCTACAATTTTATCCCTGATGTCCTTACACAGCTCTCTGGTATTGGCCATTGTGGAGAGGTTGGAGTCTGTTTGATTGAGTTTGTGGACAGGTGTCTTTTATACAGGTAACGAGTTCAAACAGGTGCAGTTAATACAGGTAATGATTGGAGAACAGGAGGGCTTCTTAAAGAAAAACGAACAGGTCTGTGAGAGCCGGAATTCTTACTGGTTGGTAGGTGATCAAATACTTATGTCATGCAATAAAATGCAAATTAATTACTTAAAAATCATACATTGTGATTTTCTGGATTTTTGTTTTAGATTCCGTCTCTCACAGTTGAAGTGTACCTATGATAAAAATTACCGACCTCTACATGCTTTGTAAGTAGGAAAACCTGCAAAATCGGCAATGTATCAAATACTTGTTCTCCCCACTGTACTTGTTTATATATGGCTCTGGCCTGAACTGATATACATGTTTATATATGGCTCTGGGCTGAACTGATACACATGTTTATATATGGCTCTGGTCTGAACTGATATACATGTTTATATATGGCTCTGGGCTGAACTGATATACATGTTTATATATGGCTCTGGGCTGAACTGATACACATGTTTATATATGGCTCTGGGCTGAACTGATACACATGTTTATATATGGCTCTGGTCTGAACTGATATACATGTTTATATATGGCTCTGGGCTGAACTGATATACATGTTTATATATGGCTCTGGGCTGAACTGATACACATGTTTATATATGGCTCTGGGCTGAACTGATATACATGTTTATATATGGCTCTGGGCTGAACTGATATACATGTTTATATATGGCTCTGGGCTGAACTGATATACATGTTTATATATGGCTCTGGGCTGAACTAAAGGTGGTTGGGAACACTTTTTTCTAAGAGTGTACAGTACCAACTGTTATATAATGGAGCTTGTTGCCGGGAGTGTGAATGTGTGCGTGTATGTGTGTGTGCGTGCATGTGTGTGTGTGAGTGTGTGTGTGTGTGTGTGTGTGTGTGTGTGTGTGCAGCTACTTACAGGAGCTCCGGAGGGGCCAGGTGGTCCTCGAGGACCCATAGGGCCCTGGGGAGAGAACAAGACAAGTAAAGAAGATGTGTTAGATAATAACCACATGATCACAACTTTCACACTACCTTAAGCTCAATCAACCTCCAAACAACCCAACGGGGGAAAAATATGTTAGTTTCTAGTTGTCATAAGTCAGTTGAACGTATTTCAGAATTGGTGGTGGGAAGAGAAAGAAGCGTGGACTTTCACTTGAACTTCTCTCTTCCCTTGTGTTATACAACCTATTGTTGGCTTCTTCTTCTTTGGATTCTTCTTCTTCTTTGGCTTCTTCTTCTTCTTTGGCTTCTTCTTTTCTTTGGCTTCTTCTTTTCTTTGGCTTCTTCTTTTCTTTGGCTTCTTTCATCTTCTTTCATCTTCTTTGCCCTTCAGCAACACAAACTCACTAGCCTGCTGCCTGCCTCCTGCCTGCCTGTCAGAACCATACATCATTTTTGGAATTCCACAGTGGCACTCAGACTCTTTCTCTTTCTCTCTGCCTCT
>NC_139999.1:6519028-6592687 GCF_964263955.1 Coregonus lavaretus | reverse complement strand
ATATCTCAAGAGGCACTGAAGTCTAACAATACAGCTCCAACAGGTTTCTTGTTGTCAATTTATTTCAGCCAATCATCAGTGCCATACATGTTGAGTGCCCTTCACTATAACCATGCTGAAAGTCAACAAATTAACTGCAACCCAGAGTGCGAATTACACCATGACATTCGGGGGGTCTTTAGACTAAAACATTTTTTATGGGTACAATAACAAAGACGGAATTTAAAACTGTAAAAATGAATTAAATGTGGCATCAAACCAACCAGTCATGATATTTTCATCTAATTGTCAAACAAATCACATAAGAAAGTAGGCCACCTGTGCATGTTTTTCCACGGCAAAATAATTCCAGCATCCAAACTGCGTGTCATTTGATGAATGGAAATAGACATCTGTTACACCGAAAAGTTCTTGACATTCAGAGATGGTCATTTAATCAGGCCTACGTGAATTGACGTCTTACTGTCAAAATTGACCTTTTCTGTAGCCTGAAAAGTCACGACACCTGAAATGGGGCTGATATTGTCCCGAGAAAAATGGGACGGTCACCCTAACACACGTGGTCAACTTACTAGACTAGGCTACAATGTGTATTACCATGAACTTCAAATAGGCCAACCATTAGCCAGTGATGAAAGTGGTAAAAATAAATAGTGGGTAAACTCTGATTGGCGGTTGCGGTAAAATGAAAAAAACGCTCCTTTCAATGCATTTTTCTGAAAAAGGTAAAGGGCGTCTACCCTCTCAGCCGAACACACACAGAACAGGTAGCTTATATATATAATATATATAATATAATATAATATAATATAATATAACCAATATAATAAATGAGTTGAATCAAAACATGTTTTACACCCTAGTTCATGCTTGGAGTCTTTACAGATCGTGTGATATAAAACACTACCTTTTTTTTCCTTAAATGAATGACATTTATGACAGTGTTATTTGTCATTATTAAGCATTTAACAATTGAATTAGAACATTAAACTTAAACCCTGTACGAATCATGGATCTTGGAGATCTCGGAAAATGCACTGTAGGCCTAAGTGTAAGTATGCCTAACTAACATTTCATTATGTTTCGCCTTGAAAACAGTTCTCATGTGCACAGAAATCCAGAATAATGTAAGCCTATACCATTTGCAAAATCAAATCCTTCTAATCAAACGTTGACCTCTTATAACCGAAAGAGTCATCTTATAGTTCTACTGTCATCACTTGTTGGATGGATTGGATGCACATTGGTATCTACCTGTAGCCATCTGATTAGATGTTCAGGAGTCTTATGGCTTGAGGGTAGAAGCTGTTAAGAAGCCTTTTGGACCTAGACTTGGCGCTCCGGTACCGCTTGCCGTGCGGTAGCAGAGAGAGCAGTCTATGATTAGGGTGGCTGGAGTCTTTGGCAATTTTTATGGCCCTCCTCTGACACCGCCTGGTATAGAGGTCCTGGATGGCAGGAAGCTTGGCCCCAGTGATGTACTGGGCCGTACGCATTACCCTCTGTAGTGCCTTGCGGTCGGAGGCCGAGCAGTTGCCATACCAGGCAGTGATGCAACCAGTCAGGATGCTCTTGATGGTGCAGCTGTAGAACTTTTTGAGGATCTGAGGACCCATGCCAAATCTTTTCAGTCTCCTGAGGGGGAATAGGCGTTTGTCATGCCCTCTTCACGACTGTCTTGGTGTGTTTGGACCATGATAGTTTGTTGGTGTTGTCGACACCAAGGAACTTGAAGCTCTCAACCCGCTCCACCACAGCCCCGTCGATGAGAATGGGGGCGTGCTTGGTCCTCTTTTTCCTGTAGTCCACAATCATCTCCTATGTCTTGATCACGTTGAGGTAGAGGTTGTTATCCTGGCACCACACGGCCAGGTCTCTGACGTCCTCCCTATAGGCTGTCTAATCATTGTCGGTGATCAGGCCTACCACTGTTGTGTCGTCGGTGAACTTAATAATGGTGTTGGAGTCGTGCCTACCCATGCAGTCATGGGTGAACGGGGAGTACAGGAGGGGTCTGAGCACACACCCCTGAGGGGCCCCCGTGTTGAGGATCAGCATGGCAGATGAGTTGTTACCTACCCTTACCACCTGGGGGTGTCCCGTCAGGAAGTCCAGGATCCAGTTGCAGAGGGAGGTGTTTAGTCCCAGGGTCTTTAGCTTAGTGATGAGCTTTGAGGGCGCTATGGTGTTGAATGCTGAGCTGTAGTCAATGAATAGCATTCTCACGTAGGTGTTCCTTTTGTCCAGGTGGGAAAGGGCAGTGCAATAGAGATTGCATCATCTGTGGATCTGTTGGGGCGGTATGCAAATTGGAGTGGGTCTAGGGTTTCTGGGATAATGGTGTTCATGTGAGCCATGACCAGCCTTTCAAAGCACTTCATGGCTACAGACGTGAGTGCTACGGGTCTGTAGTCATTTAGGCAGGTTACCTTAGTGTTCTTGGGCACAGGGACTATGGTGGTCTGCTTGAAACATGTTGGTATTACAGACTCAGTCAGGGACAGGTTGAAAATGTCAGTGAAGACACTTGCCAGTTGGTCAGCACATGCTCGGAGTACATGTCCTGGTAATCCGTCTGGCACTGCGGCCTTGTGAATGTTGACCTGTTTAAAGGTCTTACTCACATTGGCTACGGAGAGCGTGAACACACAGTCGTCTTGAACAGCTGATGCTCTCATGCATGCTTCAGTGTTGCTTGCCTCGAAGCGAGCATAGAAGTAATTTATCTCGTCTGGTAGGCTCATGTAACTGGGCAGCTCGCGGCTGTGCTTCCCTTTGTAGTCTGTAATAGTTTGCAAGCCGTGCCACATCCGACAAGCGTCGGAGCCGGTGTAGTACGATTCAATCTTATAAGCGTCCGGCTCCTTGAAAGTGGCAGCTCTACCCTTTAGCTCAGTGCGGATGTTGCCTGTAATCCATGGCTTCTGGTTGGGGTATGTACTGTATGTACGGTCACTGTGGGGACGACGTCATCAATGCACCAGTGACTGATGTGGTGTACTCCTCAATGCCATCGGAAGAATCCCGGAACATATTCCAGTCTGTGCTAGCAAAACAGTCCTGTAGCTTATCATCTGTGTCATTTAACTATTTTTTATTGACCGAGTCACTGGTGCTTCCTGCTTTAGTTTTTGCTTGTAAGCAGGAATCAGGAGGATAGAATTATGGTCAGATTTGCCAAATGGAGGGCGAGGGAGAGCTTTGTACGCGTCTCTGTGTGTGGAGTAAAGGTGGTCTAGAGTTTTTTTCCCTCTGGTTGCACATTTAACATGCTGGTAGAAATGAGGTAAAACGTTTCGCTGCATTAAAGTCCCCAGCCACTAGGCACGCCTCTGGATGAGCGTTTTCCTGTTTGCTTATGGCCTTTGGCTCATTGAGTGTGGTCTTAGTGCCAGCATCGGTTTGTGGTGGTAAATAGACAGCTACGAAAAATATAGATGAAAACTCTCTTGGTAAATAGTGTGATCTAGAGCTTATCATGAGATACTCTACCTCAGGCGAGCAAAACCTCAAGACCTCGTGCACCAGCTGTTGTTAACAAATATACATAGACTGCCACCCCTTGTCTTACCAGAGGCTGCTGTTCTATCCTGCCGATGTAGCGTATATCCCGCCAGCTGTATGTTATCCATGTCGTCGTTCAGCCACGACTCGGTGAAACATAAGATATTACCGTTTTTAATGTCCCGTTGGTAGGATATTCGTGATCGTAGCTCGTCTATTTTGTTATCCAATGATTTTACGTTGGATAATAGGACTGATGGTAGAGGCAGATTACCCACTCGCTGTCGGATCCTTACAAGGCACCCCGACCTTCGTCCCCGATATCGCTGTCTCTTTCGCCTGCGAATGACGGGGATTTGGGCTGATCATCAGCTGATCCAGGATCGAAAACAAATATTGATCGAAAATAAAGGTAAATAAATGGTCTACTACTTCTGGTCACAGATGTCACGGAGAACACCAGTACCCATGCGCACCTGAAAAATATTTAAGCAATGAGTTAGCTGACTGACAAAAGCAAAGAATGATAAATCAACGGATAAATCGAAAGGCATAGGCTATTTTTATCGAGGATGCATGGCAAACAAATGGGGAAAATGAGGAAGTACAAAGTACAAAGGAAAATCTATGCATACATTTTCCAACATTCAGAAGTACTGAGTGGACAACGCTACATGGAAATAAATGGTTTAAACCATGACAGAGAGGTGGGGGTGTTTGTTTCATTTGGAAAGTTTTTACCACTATAAAATATATTTACCACTACATTTTAAACAAATAGGAGAATGGTTAAATTATCATTATTTAGAGACCCCCATCAAAGTTTAACTTTTGTTGCATTTAGGGGAGCTAACTTCTCATTCGGGGGAGCTGAGCACTCCCTGGATCCCCGAAACTCGCACCCTGCTGCAACCTTCAACCTTGTCAGTGACATTTAAAAAAAATTCCATAACACATGTCCCTTGCCAACAAACCTTCACATGTCCACTGATGTCAAACCCTTATGGAAAAACCACATGATTTCAAATGTGGAAAATCACGTGGTTTTTTGGAACACTTCACATCGGCGTGAAACAGAAAAACTGTAAATACCCTTGCATGGTAATCTCCAAGCTGTGGAACTATCAGACCAAAGTCAACATTCAGAAGGCACAGGGGGGAAAGGAGATCCAAATCCACAGCCAGTCCATTCGATTCGTCCAGGACCTGTCCTCTAGGCTGAGAAAAAAACGTCAGGAACCTCTCCAGCTCCTGGTTTATCCTCTCCACCTGCCCCTTTAGACTGAGACCGGTACCCGGAAGTGAGGCTGACCGTGACCCCCAGCTTCTCCATGAAGGCTTTCCATACACGTGACGTAAACTGGGGGCTACGGTCGGAGACGATGTCCTCCGGGAAGGCCATAGTGCCGGGAAGACCTGCTGGAACAGTGCCTCAGCA
The DNA here is from genome assembly GCF_964263955.1 of Coregonus lavaretus. Classification (NCBI taxonomy): domain Eukaryota; kingdom Metazoa; phylum Chordata; class Actinopteri; order Salmoniformes; family Salmonidae; genus Coregonus; species Coregonus lavaretus. Next base: position 6,587,745 of record NC_139999.1, on the reverse strand, counting down.
ACCTGGAGAGGGATAACGGCAGGATGTAGAGGATCTGTCCACTACAACCATAATAGTGGTGAAACCATCAGACGGATGGAGATCTATGGACAGATGGGGACCAAGGCCCCTGAGGCACGGGAAGGGGATGGAGTTTCCCTGCTGGAGCAAAACAAGAGTGCATCTGGACATGAACACAGAAACAATACTGCCTGAAGAGTGATGCTAGGGGGTGCTAGATAAATGGGGAGTAATCAGGGTAGTGAAAAAGTCCAGGTGTGCCTCATGATGGGGCACACCTGGTGTGCGTAATGAGGGTTGCCAGGTGTGCATAATGATTTCAGTTGTGCTTCTGTTGCCGTTTGCCTATATATATATATATAGTTGATGTTTTTTTTTACTGCTAGACTGATGCCTTCTTTACTGTGAGTGAATGTGGTATCCAGAAAGTTATCTAAGAGTGTTTGGATTTTTTGCTTACTGGTTGCTTTCTGCTATTCTTCTGTGCTGTTTTGGGCCCATCTGTATGAAGTTCTGATGTTGTACAGCTCACTGGGATGTGAATGTGTGGTTGTTTCCATGTCTGTTCTTTTGAGGAACAAGGTAATTTGGCTGTGATCAGACAGAGGTGTTAGTGGCTTGACTGTGAAGCAGCTGAGAGAGAAAGGGTCAATGTCTGTAATCATATAGTCTACTGTGCTGTGGCCAAGAGGTGAGCAATAGGTGAATCTCCCCAAAGAGTCCCCCCGTAACCTACCATTGACAAAGTACAAACCCAGGCTTCAACAGAGCTGCAACAGATCCCTTCTATTTTTGTTGATGGTGCTGTCACTGTTGTTTCTATGAGGGAGATTAAGACAGTTAGAAACAGTATGGCCTGCAATAAAGCTGTCCCCTCGTGTGGTCGTTAGATCAGGTAGTGTTGCTGTGCGCACATTTGTGTCCCCACAGATGAGCACATTTCCCTGGGCCTGGAAATGGCAGGTCTCTTCCTCAAGGGTGGGGAATATCTCCTCTGAGTAATATGGGGATTCTGAGGGGGGATATATATTGTGCAAAGGAGCACATATTTTCTGTCAGTACAAGTTATTTTTTCAGTTTTAACCAAATGTGATATTTACCAATTTTGAGGGGATCAATTAGATTTTGTAGTTCGGATTTGTACCAAATGATCAGTCCTCCAGAGTCTCTGTCTGTATTGACAGAGCTGTTTTTCTGTGGCAACACAATGAACTCTCTGTAACCTGTGGGACAGTGACAGTATGTTTACCTCTCTGTAGCCTGTGGGACAGTGAATGGCAATGTCTGCCTTACACCATGTCTCCTGCAGAATGATGATGACAACATCTTTAAGATTAAAAAAAAAAACTCCACCACTAAACTCTTCACTCCAAAGGTTGATGAGTTTAGGCCCTGAATGTTCCACATGCTAACTGATAGCTTCTCTCTAGGAGTCTCTACACTATGTTCTCTGTGCTGCAGCACTCTCTTGATGACAGACAACTGAGGTGGTCCTCTGTACCTCAATTGGTAGAGCATGGCGCTTGTAATGCCAGGGTAGTGGGTTCGATCCCCGGGACCACCCATGCGTAAAAATTTATGTACACATGACTGTAAGTCGCTTTGGATAAACGCGTCTGCTAAATGGCACATTATTATTATTATTATTATTATTATTACCTGCACTAACCCTCTCCTCATGGTGGCCTTTACCTCCTCAAGCGCTGTGGTAAGGCTCACTCTCAGCTCCTGGACAGGGTTGTTCAGCTGGCTCCTGCACTGGTTGATCTGGTCCCGTAGAAGCTCTGTGTCTGGGCTGGAGGTGGTGTAGCTGGGGGGCTTGCTCCTTTAGCTCAGTAACCCATACCTCTAACAGAGCCAGCCCGTCTCTCAGTAGGCTGATGGTGGTGTGGTCATGGCTCTGGTGGTCATAGGCAGGCGGCGGAAATCATGTAGTAACCAAAAAAAGTGTTAAACAAATCAAAATATATTTTATATTTTAGGTTCTTCAAAGTAGCCACCCTTTGCCTTGATGACAGCTTTTCACACTCTTGGCATTCTCTCAACCAGCTTCACCTGGAATGCTTTTCCAACAGTCTTGAAGGAGTTCCCACATATGCTGAGCACTTGTTGGCTGCTTTTCCTTCACTGTGCGGTCCAACTCATCCCAAACCATCTCAAATGTGTTGAGGTTGGGTGATTGTGGAGGCCAGGTCATTTGATGCAGCACTCCATCACTCTCCTTCTTGGTCAAATAGCCCTTACACAGCCTGGAGGTGTGTTGGGTCATTGTCCTGTTGAAAAACAAATGATAGTCCCACTAAGCGCAAACCAGATGGGATGGTGTATCGCTACAGAATGCTATGGTAGCCATGCTGGTTAAGTGTGCCTTGAATTCTAAATAAATCACAGACGGAGTCACCAGCAAAGTACCATCACACCTCCTCCTCCATGCTTCACGGTGGGAACCACACATGCGGAGATCATCCGTTCACCTACTCTGCGTCTCACAAAGACATGGCGGTTGGAACCAAAGATCTCCACTTTGGACTCATCAGACCAACGGACAGATTTCCACCGGTCTAATGTCTATTGCTTGTGTTTCTTGGCCCAAGCAAGTCTCTTCTTCTTACTTGTGTCCTTATTAGTGGTTTCTTTGCAGCAATTCGACCATGAAGGCCTGATTCACGCAGTCTCCTCTGAACAGTTGAAGTTGAGATGGGTCTGTTACTTGAACTCTTTGAAGCATTTATTTGGGCTGCAATCTGAGGTGCAGTTAACTCTAATTAACTTATCCTTTGCAGCAGTGTCACGATCGTCAGGGAGAGACCAAGGCGCAGCGTGATGAACGGACATACTTTAATTAGTTAAAGTGTAAACACGATACAAAAACAAGAAACGACTCGTGAAGTCCACGGTAACACTGACCGAACACGGAACAAGAACCCACAAACACAAAGGGAAAACAGACAGTTTAAATATGGCTCCCAATCAGAGACAACCAGCCAACAGCTGACACTCGTTGCCTCTGATTGGGAGTCACTCAGGCAAACATAGAATAAAACAAACTAGAACCCCCAACATAGACATATAACACATAGAATAAACACACCCTGGCTCAACAAATAGAGTCCCAGAGCCAGGGTGTGACAAGCAGAGGTAACTCTGGGTCTTCCTTTCCTGTGGTGGTCCTCATGAGGGCCAGTTTCATCTTTGCTTATTTGAGCTGTTCTTGCCATAATATGGACTTGGTCTTTTACCAAATAGAGCTATCTTCTGTATACCAACCCTACCTTGTCACAACACAACTGATTGGCTCAAATGCATTAAGAAGGAAAGAAATTCCACAAATTAATTGAAATGCATTCCAGGTGACTACCTCATGAAGCTGGTTGAGAGAATGCCAAGAGTGTACAAAGCTGTCATCAAGGCAAAGGGTGACTATTTGAAGAATCTCAAATATAAAATATATTTTGATTTGTTTAACACTACATGATTCCATGTGTTATTTCATAATTTTGATGTCTTCACTATTATTCTACAATGTAGAAAATAAAACAAATAAAGAAAAATCCTGGAATTAGTTGGTGTGTCCAAACTTTGCTAATTTAATCTTGTTAATCTCTCTTAACAACCACAAAGTTATAAAAGTTAGCAGCTGTTCTTCTGCATGACTGCCTTCTCTCTCTCTCTCTCTCTCTCTCTCTCTCTCTCTCTCTCTCTCTCTCTCTCTCTCTCTCTCTCTCTCTCTCTCTCTCTCTCTCTCTCTCTCTCTCTCTCTCTCTCTCTCTCTCTCTCTCTCTCTCTCTCTCTCTCTCTCTCTCTCTCTCTCTTCTGTCTGTGTGTCTGTTGGGACTGTGGGAGAACCATAGTGGTGGTCAGAATAATACCAGTCAAGAGAGATGGATCACAGCATTATATTTCTGTCTGTAACCAGGAGTAAAGTACATGTTGGATAAAACATTTCACGACAGGCCTGATGGAAACAGCAAATGTGTCTGTAAACTTTCCAAAAGTCTACAAAACAAAATATACTAGTCAAGGTGGGATCGACAAATGTCAGTGGAAACGCAAATATTGATATAATAACCGTCATATCGAAGTAAACTTAGAGACCCCCATCATAAACTTAGAGACCCCATATCACGCGATGATATGTTTTGTGAAAAAGTACCCAATTGTCATACTTGAGTAAAAGTAAAGATACCTTCAAAGAAAATGACTCAAGTAAAAGTGAAAATCACCCAGTAAAATATTACTTGATGTAAAGTCTAAAAGTATTTGGTTCTAAATATACTTAAGTATCAAAAGTAAATGTAATCGCTAAAATATACTTAAGGATCTAAAGTAAAAGTAAAAGTATAAATAATTTCAAATCCCTTATATTAAGCAACCCAGACGGCACAATCTTCTTGTTTTTTTAAATTACGGATAGCCAGGGGCACACTCCAACAGTCAGACATCATTTACAAACAAAGCATTTGTCGGACATTATTCATTCTAATCAGACAGATTTTTTACATGGACGATACATTGGAGAAAATATTAGGCAAGTACTGGAAACAATAGAACACTAATCTGGGAAACCAGGCCTGCTCTTCATAGCAGACTTCGAAAAGGCATTTGATAAAGTACGACTGGAGAATGCCTGGATTATTTCAATTTTGGAGAATCTCTTTTAAAATGGCTTAAAATCATGTGTAGTAACACTAGGTGTAAAATAGTAAATAATGGCTATTTCTCAAAGCTTTAAACTGTCAAGAGGAATAAAACAAGGTTGTCCACTATTGGCGTATCTATTTATTATGGCCATCGAAATGTTAGCTAAGATCCAACAATGATATCAAGGGATTAGATATCCCGGGCGTAAAAACAAAGGTGTCATTGTACGCTGATTATTCATGTTTTCTTTTAAATCCACAACTTGAATCCCTCCAGAGCCTCATAGAGGATCTAGATACATGTTCTAACCTCTCTGGATTACAACCAAATTATGATAAATCTACTATATTATGTATTGGATCACTAAAAAATACAATTTTGACATTACCATGTAGTTTACCAATAAAATGGTCTGATGGTGATGTGAATATACTCGGAATACATATCCCAAATGAAATAAATGATCTCACTCCAATACATTTTTATAGAAGTTAGCAAAAATAGATAAGATCTTGCTACCATGGAAAGGTAAATACCTGTCTATTTGTGGAAAAGTCAACCTGCATTATCCCAGTTTACCTATTTGCTTATGGTCTTGCCTATACCTAGCAAACAGTTTTTTAAATTATATGAGAAAAAAAATATTCCATTTTATTTGGAATGGCAAGCCAGACAAAATTACACGGGCCTATTTATATAATGAATATGAATTCGGAGGACAGCAATAATTAAATATTAAAGCATTAGACCTATCACTAAAAGCTTCAGTCATACAAAAGTTATACTTAAATCCGAACTGGTTCTCTAGCAAATTAGTAAGATTGTCTCACCCCATGTTCAAGAATGTCCTTTTTCCCTTTATTCAGATTACAATCTCTCACTTTCAGTTATTTGAAAAGGAAATAATCTCCCAAATATCACTATTTCTAAAACAAGCCATGGTTGCAATTTCAATTTAATCCTCCAGAAACGACAGAACAAATAATGCAACAAATATTGTGGTTTAACTCAAATATACAAATTGATACTTTTTTTATGCAATAAAATGCAAATTAATTACTTAAAAATCATACAATGTGATTTTCTGGAGTTTTGTTTTAGATTCCGTCTCTCAGAGTTGAAGTATACCTATGATAAAAAATTACAGACCTCTACATGCTTTGTAAGTAGGAAAACCTGCAAAATCGGCAGTGTATCAAATACTTGTTCTCCCCACTGTACATATGAGATGAGTAGTGCAAGATATGTAAACATTATTAAAGTGACTAGTGTTCCATTTCTGAAAGTGGCCAGTGATTTCAATAGGCAGCAGCAGCCTCTAATGTGCTAGTGATGGCTATTTAACAGTCTGATGGCCTTGAGATAGAAGCTGTTTTTCATTCTCTCGGTCCCAGCTTTGATGTACCTGTACTGACCTCACCTTCTGGATGATAGCGGGGTGAACAGGCAGTGGCTCGGGTGGTTGATGTCCTTAATGATATTTTTGGCCTTCCTGTGACATAGGGTACTGTATGTGTCTTGGAGGGCAGGTAGTTTTCCCCCGGTAATATCTGCAATATTAAAGCTGATCTACCCCCCAAAATGTTTTACAAATAAATACATTTTAAAATTGTAAAAAGCATTTGTGTTTAGTGAGTGTGCCAGATCAGAGGAAGCAGGGATGACCAGGGATGTTCTCTTGATAAGCGCGTGAATTAGACAATTTTCCTGTCCTGTAAAGCATTCAAAATGTAACAAGTAGTTTTGGTTGTCAGGGAAAATGTAAGAAGTAAAAAGTACATTATTTTCTTTGGGAATGTAGTGGAGTAAAAATAAAAGGTAAATAGTGAAGTAAAGTACAGATACCCCAAAAAACGACTCAAGTAGTACTTTAAAGTATTTTTACTTAAGTACTTTACACCACTGTCCTCCCACTACCACTCAGGAAAGCATGCAGTTCATTAAACTACAGATGAAATAAGTTATGGTGAACTTCACAGTGTGGTGAAAGTGCACAGTGATGAACTTGATGCTGCTTTCAATAAATATCCAGGGTCTTATTCTGGTGACATGATGATCGATGCTTGGCTGCCGTCTGACAAATAAAAATAATCTCGCTCTTTTGTCCATAATAATTTCATAATATAGGCTATACCCGCACTGTATCTGCGAGCTGTTGGCTAGAATGCACGTGCCAAGGCCATTCGCTATTTAACAAAAAAAAAGATCTGACAAAACCATCAGTAGAGTTGAAAATGCGACAGAATCCCATTTAACTTGTATTTTTATTCGGGAATTTAACCGCAAAACGTGTTTTTATGTGCACAATGTCATCACACAACAGCCTTTTATCCTCAACAAGTCAATGTAATGGAAACACATTTCTAGTGGGAAAATGCACAAATTGTTTTTTATGCAGATTTTAAAAAATATTCACATGAAAATCTGTCGCCAATTGGATGGAAACCTAACTTGTTGCTCAACAGAGGTGGATCTGAGAAACTCCGGTGTCTAAGCACTAGGGGGTTGTTCTGGCTCATATTGAATCAACATTTACACTCTCCAATCACCCGTAACACTCATAACAGACACTTTCAAGTCAGAAGCCTTTTATTGGTTAAACAGAGAATGACAGAGCTACAATCAAAAGTACGCAGCCGATTTACAGCAGCTTTAACTTTAGGTGCGCTTGATTCAGCTCGCCCCGGTGTGTGGCGTGATGAATCAAGCGCACCTACTCTGTTTTAAACTTTCTCACAGATTTTCCAATATGCACCGATCAGCATTGCTAAAATCTGAGATAATTGGTGGATGTTTATTAGCTTGCAAGATCTCCTGGCTCTATACAGCTTAATGGACTGGAACTCAGCAGGTCAGGGAGAGAGAACGTTTATGTACTGGATAATGTATTGGTTCGTATTTTACATTCAGCCTATATTTGCTGGGTGCTGAACCAAATTCTTTATTTCCAGCAGAGATGGTGTGTGTGAGAGGTTGAGCCTCAACCAAAGCCTATTTCTTGCCAAATCTCTGCGGCACAGCCATGCCCCAGATATGTCCTGGAGCCTGCTCCCAGTCTCTGGACTGTATCCTGTCTCCAATCACCAAGTCTCCTCTGCTGTCACGGCCAAACCTGCAGGGGAGATAGGCAGTCGTGTTACAGTATCAGGTAGCACCCTATTCCATATGTAGTGCACTACCCTAAAGGCCCTGGTCAAAACTAGTGCACTATATAGGGGCTCTGGTCAAAAGTAGTTCCCCTCATAGGGAATAGGGTGCTCCTGAGTGGCGCAGTGGTCTAAGGCACTGCATCGCAGTGCTAACTGTGCCACTAGAGATCCTGGTTCGTATCCAGGCTCTGTCGCAGCCGGCCGCGACCGGGAGACTCATGGGCGGTGCACAATTGGCCCAGCGTCGTCCAGGGTAGGGGAGGGAATGGCCGGCAGGGATGTAGCTCAGTTGATAGAGCATGGCGTTTGCAACGCCAGGGTTGTGGGTTCGTTTCCCACGGGGGGCCAGTATAAAAAAATATGTATTCACTAACTGTAAGTTGCTCTGGATAAGAGCGTCTGCTAAATGACTAAAATGTAAATGTAATATGGGACGCTGAACTGCTGATGCAGTTGGTGGAACTGAGTGTGAATTACCATTATCTCTTTACTATTCACACTGGCTTACTATGTGAACAATATAATGTTGTTTTTATTGGTTGGATAAAATAGGACGACTCTGAATAAAGTCAGCAATAAAGGCTATTGAATGGAGCTGAAAACAAGAAAATATTTCCTATATGCACATTATCTAATTTTGAGAAGCGTAACTTGGTATAAAAAATAAAAAATAAACGTTTGATTTCAACTCATTTTAACATTCTGTCATAAAGAGCATGTTCAACTTTATAAAAAACAAGTTTTCCCAATTCAAGACGTTAAATAAAAAAATGACTATAGTAAGGCCTATTAAGTGCCAAATAAAGTAACAAGAGTTGACCGAAACAGGGTTGACCGTATCAGGGTTGACCGTAACAGGGTTGATGATTTCATCTTAAATCAGCCATGAATCCCCTTGTGACATGGGGAATGGAAGCTTGCTGTGTGCAACAGGGAGTGACAATTCAATGCAAGCTTCACAAAAAAAGTATAATTGTTCAAACATTTCTAGCCTGTCTATTTATGGGTAACATGGTTGACGTGTTTTGCTCAACCAGCTCAGATTTCCACCACAAAACACCAGAATTTACACTATGATTGAACTATTAGATGTTCAACGTTTCTTTTGAAAACAACAATATTTAAAAGGAATAGTTTCACCGTATTAAAATGAGAGTTCAGTTCACGTAACAGGGTTGACCTTAAAAATGAGAGACAGACGTAAATGAATCACTTATCACATTAAATAAATAATCATCTTCAGAAATGACTGTCAAAATTAACTAGGGCTTTAAAACGGTGAAACGTTGAGAATGTATGGGATAAAGTGGGTTGAAATCTTCCATAGAAGTGACACAGGGTTCACGGAGGGTCATGCTGCATTTTGACATGTCTTTATTCAGATTTACTGAATTCTCCATGTGGTCTATATTAAACGGCATTTCATTTAATATAACTTATCAAATTAAATATTGGTGCACACTTTCTATTTTAAATATCAAAGGGCAAAAGGCACTCTTTTCGAGGAACGACCCAATTGTGTAATTTTGTAATTCGCCGTTGCGGTGACAGATGGGCCATTCAACTCTGAGAGCTGATGTTATGTTTATATGCTAAATGACATAAATGTAAATGTAATATGTGCAGTATCTATGTTACAAAGTTAACTGTTACATCTGAGGCTGGTGGAGAACGGAGGAGACACACACACAGAGATCCTCACCTCTGAGGTTGGTGGAGAACAGAGGGGTTCCTGGTGTTTCTCTGGAGCAGAGAGTGAATCACAGCGGCCAGGAGACGGTCGTCCAACTCGTTAACCCCTCCCACATCGTCACCCTCCTGTCAAACACACACAACAGGACTTAACCCCCACATCCTCACCCTCCTGTCAAACAACCAAACATTGTTAAATGTTGCAGATAGAAATGCTACGAATAGAGCCGACATGATTCCTTACATGTCAGAAAATGATGTTTGTTCTACATAGCATATTTATATCTGAATGTTCCGAAAACATTGCGCACTGCTGAAAGCACCCCAGACTTGTTTTGTAGTGGTCAGTCTTACCAGCGCCAGCACCTCTCCTGAGTCCCCTGGCAAGTTGTTGTTCTCCAGATCCCTCTCCTCCTGCAGACACTGACCCACCCCAGCCATGGCTAGGACCAGACCCACCAGGACCACCCACAGCGCCGTGCCCACGTTCATGCTCTCTTCTCTGGGTGGGTGGTGAGGAGCTTGGATGGGTGGAAGACGGACGGAGGATGGAGCTCACACCTGTCGTTGGAATGAAACCAACAGATGAAGAAAGAAATATATTAGAACGCTTTACCTGGTAAGCAAGATTGAAAAAACCAAAGCCACAGGATGGATGGACGAGGGTTATAGCAAAGTCACACCTGTTGGTGTCACCGTTCTTTTCTGCTCTTATCTTCTGATGCTGGCGCAAGTCTTCAGGCAAGATGCTCTTGGTCTTCTCCTGTCTGGTTCTCGTGGAGCCCAGCTGCCCTGACATGGACGATGGGTGCATACGGCTTGCCTTATATACCGACACACGCCCACTGCTTCCTGGGCCTCGGGAGCCTCAGGAGATGGGGCAGATGGACGGTCAGTGGGTCAGGGGACCAGGGAGAGTGACAGTGGTGTTAACAGGCCATCACAGGAGGGAGGACAGCTCTTAATATGACAGTAATGCACGTCCATGGGGTGGGATAAGGGGAGGCAGATGTGCATTAAGGGTCCCTGAAGGGACAACACACACACGTACACACACACACACACACACACACACACACACACACAAACAGGAAGGAACTGTGCATTATAGGGCCTCGAAGGGACCCAGTGACTAAACAGTGTTATTAAACAGATAAATCCTTTCAAATGGATTCACATCCATTCACGACTTACTTTCAGAATATCACCCAGTTGTCTACAGGAACATTCAGTTGCCTATAGGCATCACAACGAAAGGTGATGGACTTGTATGCACCTTACATACTTGGTATATCTCTACGGGACAATTCAATTCAGCAAAAATCTCTGAAGCTGGAGACACTTATCTCCCTCACTAACTTTAAGCATCAGTTGTCAGAGCACCTTACCGATCACTGCACCTGTACACAGCCCATCTGAAATTAGCCCGCCCAACTACCTCATCCCTATATTGTTATTTATTTTGCTCATTTGTACCCCAGTATCTCTATTTGCACATCATCTCTTGCACATCTATCATTCCAGTGTTAATACTAATTGTAATTATTTTGCACTATAGCCTATTTATTGCCTTACCTCCATAACTTGCTACATTTGCACACACTGTATATATATGTATTTCTGTTGTATTTTTGACTTTGTTTTGTTTTACCCCATATGTAACTCTGTGTTGTTGTTTTTATCGCACTGCTTTGCTTTATCTTGGCCAGGTCGCAGTTGTAAATGAGAACTTGTTCTCAACTGGTTTACCTGGTTAAATAAAGGTAAAATAAAAAAATAAAAAATTGTAGGTATAGAGACGGAAGGAAACGATGACGGCTTCTTATATTAATGACCTCTCCCACTTGCTAAGACACGAACATTGACAATTCTCTGCACCCACCAAATACAGAACCATGGAGTTATCTGTATGTTTCACCATGTAGAAGATAGACAAAAAATATTGTAATGACCTGACTAGATCATAAAATAACAACTGTCCAGACAGAGGATTGAGTTTACGAATGGACGGTTTATTAAACCAACTTTACACAGGCTACTGTTTGGCCGTAGCCCACGCCAAATAAATGAAAGATAACCCACAAGCCAATCGTGACCTTCTCTTGTGAAGCCCAGACGTAAAAAGAGAGAGAACAAAGGCTAAACCTGGTCTTAACTTCCAATGCTCCATCCCCCTGCCCAACCCCCCTCCACGCCACTCCGCCAACCGCCAGGATGCCCGGCATCAGAACATTCCAGGCATTCCCGTGATTGGCAGATAGCAGGTTGATTGACATGTCGGACCCCGCGAACACTGGGTACTGGTAGGTACAACACAACCATCTACTAGCCTAACACATAACACACAGCTGTCTGTGCGGGTCGCTACACAGCCCCCCCACCACAAAGTCCCTCATCCCCGAGGGAACAAACAAAGTCTCTGAAGCGACCCGGAGGTCTCCTTTGCCTGCGTGGCTGTGATGGCCGCAGAGTGCCCCTCTGGGAACCAGGGGATGAAGGCAAGGACATGGGGGACAAGTAAGCGGGAACGGGTAATACAGTCCGTGGCTCTGGGGAACCACGCGGTGACACAGGGGGAGTGGGCTGTCTGGAGCCTTGTCTGCGGCACCTGGGGGTGGGTGCCTGGAGAATGTCATTGCCAGAGAGGGGAATTGTGGCGGTTCCTGGGGTTTGGGGAGAAGAGGCCCCTCTATATGGGGCTAACCTGTCCCGGTGCAGTGTCACCTTTCTCCCCCTGGGAGGAAGCCGCACCCGGTAAACAACCTCCCCTACCCTCTCCAGGACACTGCAGGGTCCCACCCAGTGACTGTCCAACTTGGGGCATCTGCCTTTTTTCCTTAGCGGGCTGTAGACCCAGACCAGCTCCCCAGCCACAAAGTGCCTTCCCCGGGTGTGCACATCATAGTTCCTCTTCTGCCTCACACCTGCATTCAGCAGCTGCTCTCTGGCGAAGGTGTGGGCTGTCTCCAGGCGGTCCTGGAGTCTCCGGGCATACTCCGGCCCCGGGGAAACATGAGGGCTATCCAGGGGCCGACCAAACGCCATCTCCACAGGGGTACGGATCTCTCTCCCCAGCATGAGGAGGGCAGGCGTGCAGGAGGTGGAGTCTTGGACAGCGGAGCGGCATGCCATGAGGACCATAGGCAGGTGCTTGTCCCAGTCACGCTGGTGTTTGGAAGAGACGATGGCCAGCTGCTGTCCAAGCGTTTTGTTGAAGCGCTCCACAAGGCCATCACTTTGAGGATGGAGAGGAGTAGTGCGGGTCTTGTGCATACCCAGCCTCTCACACATGGTGGCGAACACACGGGACTCAAAGTTTCTGCCTTGGTCGCTGTGGATGGACTCTGCAGCTCCAAACCTGCTGAACATCCCCGCTGTCAGGGCGTCGACGATGGTCTCTGCCTCCTGGTCAGGCAGAGCATAGGCCTCAGGCCATTTTGTGAAATAGTCCATGGCCGTGAGCACCCAGCGGTTTCCACTGTCTGTGGTGGGGAACGGCCCAACTACATCCACTCCCACCCTCTCCATGGGAGCCCCCACTGGGAACTGTTGGAGCTGAGCATGAGAGCGGCCTGGGGGGCCCTTTCTCGCTGTGCAGTTGTCACAGCGGCGGCAAAAGTCTTCCACATCCCTCTTGTGCTGCCCCCAGTAAAAGCCCTGACGGAGGCGGCGCAGTGTTTTTGTGACCCCAAAGTGTCCAGTCCCCACCCCCCCATGAGAACTCTGGAGCACAGCCTCCCGCAATGCTTTTGGGACCACCACCTGCCACCTCTCCTCCCCCGTAGCTGACTCCTTCCATGCCCGCTGTAACACGCCATCAGCCAGCCGCAGTCGCTCAAACTTTGACCACAACCCTTTGGTCGTGAGTGAGAGCGCTGTCACCTCTTCCCATGGTGGCCTCACCTGCGCCTCTACCCACTGTAGCACTGGCTGTAGGTCTGTGTCCCGTCCCTGCTGCTGCCCCCATTCAGCCACGTCGACAGTCTGCAGCTCACAGCAGACAGGCCCGCTCGCCCGACACACTGTGGCACAGACCCCCTCCTCTGCACACAGCTCTCTCTCCCGTCCCTCTCTCCGTTCACAGTGGCGGCAGCCGTCTGCAGTACAGGGCCGACGGGACATGGCGTCGGCGTTGGAGTGGCGTGCCCCTGCCCTGTGCACCACCGTGAAGTCATATGGCTGAAGCTCCTCCAACCAGCGTGCCACCTGCCCCTCTGGCTCTCTGAAAGACATGAGCCACTGGAGAGCAGAGTGGTCAGTCCTTACAGTAAAGGGCAGACCACCCAGGTAGTACTTGAAGTGTTTGACGGAAGCCACAACAGCCAAGAGCTCCCGCCGGGTGACACAGTAGCGGCGCTCATGTTTGTCAAATGTTTTGCTGAAGTACGCCACCGCTCTCTCCCCCTCTGGCCCCACCTGGGCCAGCACCCCACCCATGCCCACAGCAGGCGCAGGGAGTAGTGGTGTACATAGATGATATTCTTGTGTACAGTTCTACTCGGGCCGAGCATGTAGCCCTGGTGCGCAGGGTATTGAGAAGACTGTTGGAGCATGACCTGTTGGACCATCACTCTAACGTCCTCCCTCAAGCGGCCTCTGGGCTCCGATGCCCTGGCGATCTCCTCAGCCAGAACCCCCGACGTCCATGCACACGCACCTCCTTGGCCATAATCGTCCCCTACCTCCACTTTCACTTTCGGATTCCCTCGAAGCATCTTCAACCCCCGTTCTCACCTACGGTAGCTAGCCACAGAAGTCAGCTAGCTAGCTGGCTAACTTTTATCAACGATCCCACTTCTGACACCAATGTAATGACCTGACTAGATCATAAAAGAACAACTGTCCAGACAGAGGATTGAGTTTACGAATGGACGGTTTATTAAACCAACTTTACACAGGCTACTGTTTGGCCGTAGCCCACGCCAAATAAATGAAAGATAACCCACAAGCCAATCGTGACCTTCTCTTGTGAAGCCCAGACGTAAAAAGAGAGAGAACAAAGGCTAAACCTGGTCTTAACTTCCAATGCTCCATCCCCCTGCCCAACCCCCCTCCACGCCACTCCGCCAACCGCCAGGATGCCCGGCATCAGAACATTCCAGGCATTCCCGTGATTGGCAGATAGCAGGTTGATTGACATGTCGGACCCCGCGAACACTGGGTACTGGTAGGTACAACACAACCATCTACTAGCCTAACACATAACACACAGCTGTCTGTGCGGGTCGCTACAATATCAACTACTAATTAACTGCTTATTAGGCATGTCTTACATAATGTATGTTTGTTTTGCAACACACACAGTGAAAACTTGATGTAACAATCTTGACTAAATGTGTATATATGCCGCGTTCGTGTGCTAGTCGGAACTAGGGAAACTCTGAACATTTCCGACTTGCTAACTGGTTAAACACGGCACGTGTATAACTACAACCAGTTAGCAAGTCGGAAATATCAGAGTTTCCTAGTTCCGACTAGCACGTGAACGCGGCATAATTCCATCTATGACGAAAACCCAGTCGAAACGTCCTGATCAACTAAGAATTTAGGAGCACGTACCAGTATGCAGATTCATGTTTGTTATGTATTAACTCTGTTAACACATATCATAGGTTGAATAGGCTACCTTGTTTCTTGTTCGATGAACTAGGTTCAGATTGTGACCCGTCTGATTTTTGTTTGTCATGTTCCTCTTACCTGGTATCTCTGTGTGAGGATGACTGACAGTGCTGATGTAACCGGTGTGAAATGGCTAGCTAGTCAGTGGTGCACGGTAGTAGCGTTTCATTCGGTGACGTCACTCGCTCTGAGACCTTAAAGTAGTTGTTTCCCTAGCTCTGCAAGAGCCGCGGATTTTGTGGAGTGATAGGTAACGACGCTTCGTGGGAAGGTAGTTGTTGGATGTGTTCAGAGGGTCCCTGGTTAGAGCAAGGAGAGGGACAGAAGCGGCACTGTTACTTTGCCTGTGCACGCGAGTGTGTGTGTGTGTGTGTGTGTGTGTGTGTGTGTGTGTGTGTGTGTGTGTGTGTGTGTGTGTGTGTGTGTTTGTGTGTGTGTGTGTGTATGATGGCAAATAAGATCCCTGTCTGTCACAATTCTTTTTCAAAGCTGATCAGATTGGTTAAAAGACCAATTAGTGAGAGAAAAAAAAGTGTCAGAAATGGGCTGCCTGTGTAAACGCCAGTCTCTGTGGTCCCCACAGAGTACCCAACTTACCACCCAGAGACTGTCTTATTAAGACTCATGTGTTCTCTATCCTCTTACTGTCGTCAGACTAACCCCCCAATGCCTCTTGACTGTTCCACCATTACTCACCATGGCAACCAGGATGACACACACACACAAACCGACACACACACACGCGCACACGCACACGCACACACAGATCTTTGATTGGGTGACAAAGATACGTTCCCGAGAGCTAGTGTGTGATTATATTATCTTAAAGAGCGTGCCGTCTCATCTCAGAACATACCGGAATAAATCAATATACCATAGGCAATGTTGTTATCTGTGCATTGAACCATGCAGGCAATTATATTTCAATAACATAAAGGAATAATAGCCTTGTTGCAGTACTATACTGTACATACTGTATGTAATTACAAAAAGCATATCCTTTCATACTTTGAATGTAACATTTCTTCTATATAAGGATAACTCTGCATACACTCTCTAAACAATGAACAGTTTTTACAAAATGTTATACATTTATATATATCCCTCTTTCCAAGCCAAGTCAAACCAGAATGTGTTATCGCCATCTAGTGTCCACAAGACATAATGCAGGTTCTGGCATTTCGACAGAAATACCATCACCAAACCCAGTCGATTCTCATCAAAATCTCCTCTCTGTCGGCTGTCAATTTCACTTCATTAGTCTTGGAGTTGTGTTGTTATTTACAATAGTAAAACAGTGCAGCCAAGTCAGAAATAAATAAAATCATGACAACAAATAAAACCGACTGAACAACACTGATATTCTCTCAATCAGCTATAACAAGATTGTCCAGCAATATCTAATCATTACAAAGTTGACACTCCACATAGAAATAAAAATCTATAGAACATAATAGGGATTCTATTTCCATGACTGTGGATTCGATGCATTCTGTTCCTATTACTCTCCATATTCCACCATAGTCTCAGGGATCTGTGCTCATCTTCTCATGTTCATCCAGTCCAGGAGATATTAATAACGCACTGTAAACCTTCAGCAGCAGCAAAATATGGTAACACTTCTATGAATAGCCTCTTTAAAATGCATTAGAAGCACATTTATAACAGATAAATAAGGAGTCAAAAGGCTGTCGTAAGTCGTTATAAATATACTTATGATGCAATATGAAGACGTCATTCATAGAAAGTGTTATTAAAAAGTTAGTTATTGTCTTCCTCACACAATCACTCCATCTATCTCTTTTTGAGTTCAGACAGCCAATTCTACCATAAGGCAATTTTATGCAAATACAAATTAAACTGTAATAAACTATTATTTACAATAATCTTTTCCATCAAGGTTTCAAATTTATTTTGTGCCCTGGGTGTGAGAAAAGCACTTTACAGATTAAATGAATGAATTATTATTATTATTATTAAATGATTGAAGACCTCTAAACCTTTAGTTTGAGTTTGTATCTCTGTACCATGACCTCTGAACTGGCTAAGGTTTGATGTTTTCCTATATTGTGGTAGTTTTTTCATGTTTATTTAGGCGACGGATTGTTATTGTGAATTCCTCAACACAAAAGCCTAAACTATGTGAAAAAAGCTGTTGATGTGCCCTTGAGCAAGGCACTTAACCCTAATTTGCTCCGGGGACTGACCCTGACACAGTCCTTGGATTAGTTACACTACAATCAACTCATCTGATTCCAATGTAACGGCCATAGCAGTGCACAAGCAGAAACTGACAACAGGGTATTCTCTGATTATTGCATCCTAACGTTGTATTACATAAAATCAATAAATAAACAACATCTTCTTTGGCCTTCTCGATGTGACAGTACAGTAGATAGGGAAAGAAGCACTCCAAGTCACACACTTAGAAAAAAGCGTTCATAAAATGTAAAATAAAGGTTTTTTCAGCTGTCCCCATAGGAGAACCCTTTTTGGTTCGAGGTGGAACTCTTTTGGGTTCCATGTAGAACACCTTGTAGAAAGGGCCCTAAATGGAAACCAAAAGGGTTCTTCCTGGAACCAAAAAGGGTTCTTCAAATAGTTATCCTAAAGCAGGGCTCCTCTAACCCTGTTCCTTGAGAGCTACCATCCTGTAGGTTTTCGCTCACCTGATTCTAATAATTAGCTGGTTGAAAAGCTGAATCAGGTTAGTTACAATAGGGGTTGGAGTGAACCTACAGGAGGGTAGCTCTCCTGGTTGGAGAGCCGTGTCCTACGTGGACGGCCGAAGCACGCTTTTAGGTTCCAGATAGCATCTAAGAGGGTAGGCAGTGGATCTGTAGTAAGGGGATCTGCACATGCTTCCCATTGCATTCTATGGTTTTCGTTTGGGAAAAACAAAATGTAATTGAAAACCTTCATGAAAGGCATCAGGTAGAATACAAACACAAATATAATTTTACATACAGTGCCGTATAAAAGTATTCATCCCCCTTAGCGTTTTTCCTATTTTGTTGCATTACAACCTGTAATTTAAATGGATTTTTATTTGGATTTCATGTATTGGACATACAGTGAGGGGAAAAAAGTATTTGATCCCCTGCTGATTTTGTACGTTTGCCCACTGACAAAGAGATGATCAGTCTATAATTTTAATGGTAGGTTTATTTGAACAGTGAGAGACAGAATAACAACTAAAAAATCCAGAAAAACGCATGTAAAAATGTTAGAAATTGATTTGCATTTTAATGAGGGAAATAAGTATTTGACCCCTCTGCAAAACATACTTACTTACTTTATTGTCCCCATGGGGAAATTTTGTTGCAGTGTCATGTACACATTTAAAGTGGCGTTAAATACAAAACAAGATTGACAATACAACTTTCAATAACAGTCACGCACCAATAAAAGTAAGAAATAAGAAATAAAACATTTAAAACATTTAAAACAAAGACTAGCCTGCTGGCCTTACGGGGTCAATGGGAACATTTGCCCGAGCTATTTAAGAGGGATATCACACCTGGCACAAATGATTGTCTCGTTCTATTTTTCCTGCTGAGGGGTGCCCTATACCTACGCCCAGAGGGGAGTAATTCAAAGTCCAGGTACAGGGGGTGACTTGGGTCTAAAATGATTTTGTGAGCCTTACGGAGGGCCCTGACCTTAAAGATCTCATCCAGGCCTGTCTGTTTGACTCCAAGTACCTTACTTGCTGTGGTAATAATCCTTCTCAGCATGTTTCTCTGACTGACAGTGGCATTGCCAAACCAACAAACAATACAAAAAGTTAAAATACTCTCAATAAAGGATTTGTAAAACAGAGTCAATATAGTACAGTCTATATACACCTGTTCTGAAAGGCCCCAGAGTCTGCAACACCACTAAGCAAGGGGCACCACCAAGCAAGTGGCATATGGCACCACAACAAACCTGCCAAGAGAGGGCCGCCCACCAAAACTCACATACCAGGCAAGGTGGGCATTAATCAGAGAGGCAACAAAGAGACCAAAGATAACCCTGAAGGAGCTGCAAAGCTCCACAGCGGAGATTGGAGTATCTGTCCATAGGACCACTTTAAGCCGTACACTCCACAGGGCTGGGCTTTACGGAAGAGTGGCCAGAAAAAAAGCCATTGCTTAAAGAACAAAATAAGCAAACACGTTTGGTGTTCGCCAAAAGGCATGTGGGAGACTTCCCAAACATATGGAAGAAGGTACTCTGGTCAGATTAGTCTAGAATTGAGCTTTTTGGCCATCAAGGAAAATGCTATGTCTGGCGCAAACCCAACACCTCTCATCACCCCGAGAACACCATCCACAGAGTGAAGCATGGTGGTGGTAGCCTCATGCTGTTGGGATGTGGTATGTTTCTATAAGAAACAGAAAACTTGAGCGTGCATAACTATTCACCCACCCAAAGTCAAAACTTTGTAGAGCCACCTTTTCTTCAAGGCAAAACTGCTCCAGCTCCTTCAAGTTGGATGGGTTCCGGTGGTGTACAGCAATCTTTAAGTCATACCACTGATTCTCAATTGGATTGAGGTCTGGGCTTTGACTAGGCCATTCCAAGACATTTAAATGTTTCCCCTTAAACCACTCGAGTGTAGCTTTAGCAGTATGCTTAGGGTCGTTGTCCTGCTGGAAGGTGAACCTCTGTCCCAGTCTCAAATCTCTGGAAGACTGAAACAGGTTTCCATCAAGAACTTCCCTGTATTTAGCGCCATCCATCATTCCTTCAATTCTGACCTGTTTCCCAGTCCCTGCCGATGAAAAACAAGATACTTGCAGCTGTAATTGCTGCAAAAGGTGACTCTACAAAGTATTGACTTTGGGGGGGTGAATAGTTATGCACGTTCAAGTTTTCTGTTTTTTTGTCTTATTTCTTGTTTGTTTCACAATAAAAAATATTTTGCATCTTCAAAGTGGTAGGCATGTTGTGTAAATCAAATGATACAAACCCCCAAAAAATCCATTTGAATTCCAGGTTGTAAGGCAACAAAATAGGAAAAATGCCAGCTTTATCTATATTTCCCGTTCTTAAGTTTCGTTTTTTGCACACCAGCTTCAAACAGCTGAAAATACAATATTTTTGGTTTTGGAAAATACATTTCACAGCGGTTTAGATGGTACAACGATTCTCCACAATATATTTCTTTGTTTTGTCACATAAACTGAAATGAGGCGAACTATTAGCGGCGCAATTTCTGCTTAGTGCATCTTTAAATTACACTTCTACACAGAATTACACAGCTCCTCTATAGCTCAGCTGGTAGAGCACGGCGCTTGTAACGCCAAGGTAGTGGGTTCGATCCCCGGGACCACCCATACACAAAAATGTATACACGCATGACTGTAAGTCGCTTTGGATAAAAGCGTCTGCTAAATGGCATATTATTTAAATTACACTTTTTCATGAATTTGATGTCCTGACGTCAATTCGAAAACAGTGAGGGACATAATCCAGTAAGTAGGTGGGAAATATTGATGTACACTCCCCTATGTAATGTAAGTATTTGGACAGTGATGCGAACATTTAACATTTGGCTCTATACTCCAGCACTTGGGATTTGAGATCACATTTTCATATGAGGTGACAGTACAGACTGTCACCTTTTATTTAAGGGTATTTTTATATCTGATTTAAGTATTTGGACAAATTTGACTTATAGTGTACCAAGATAGTCAAAAGTTTAGTACTTGGTCCCATATTTTGTTTTGGTTGGGTTTTGCCCAACAGGAACTGAATGGTGAATGATGACTGGAGTAATTGTATTTCTAAGTGAGGTGATAAGATGATTGTGAACACGTCTAAATCAATCCTGATCATGCCATGACTAAGAAAAATCATGAATGAATCATGAATCATGAATAATGATGAGTGAGAAAGTTACAGAAGCTACCTCAAAGCCATTACCAACAACAGGGGAGGTTAGCATGTCTTGGGGTGGCAAGATCTTTATCCCTCAATGACCTTCTCACTCATCATCATTCACGATTCATTCATGATTATCCATAATCACGGTGTTCCACTCATGTAGAAGTGTTTAGAAACATCTAATGCATCCAACAAGTTTGTAGAGTCACAAGCTTGATGTAGTCATTGTGTGCCAGGAATACGGGACCAAATACTAAACTTGACACTATAAAGTGACATTTGTCCAAATACTTATGACATATTCAAATGGGGGGGGGGACTAGATCTATAAAGTGCTTTCATTTCTAAACGGTAAATCAGATATGTATGAAAATACCCTTAAGTGAAAGGTGACATTATGCACTGTCACCTCATATGAAACATTTGATCTCAAATCCAAAATGTTGGACTATAGAGACAATGTAAAAGGTGAGCATCACTGTCCAAATAAATATGTAGGAGAGAGTAGTCAGCGTTATCTGTGTGCATGAATACATCCACTTGCACACTGTAGAAGGGTGAATATTATGGATGTAGCCTCAACGTGAGCAACGCTGTTGTGACACAATCGGTCTGTGTGCACATATTTATTACACTGCAGAGTTAGTGAGTGTCATAGCGTTAAATGGGAGTTTGTTGTTATTCAATTCCTTGTTGTTGTTGTTGTTGTTGTTGTTGATCAGGAGGTTCCATCGCTCCAGTGTGTAGCCCACTCTTTCTTCTGGAGGATCCCTGCCTTCTGCTGGCTCTGATGGAACTGGGGACGGTCCTGACGGGGAATCTTCACCGCATGGTACTGAGGCACTTTGTCTTCATACTGGACCCGACGGAAGAAACCACACTGTGGGGGAGAGAGAGAGGGTGAGGGAGGGAGGGTATGAAAAATGCACTTTGCTGATGCCGCTGAGTAACCTGAAGGAGATTTTTTTGGTTCTGATTCCGCAACATTGTGTATGTGCCACAGAAGCCAAAATGTTCAGATGACTTGTAAAACGTCAGTAAAACAGGTGACACACAAGCAAAGAAAACACACCAGTGCCTTGCAAAACATTACAATTGTGCTGACACACGTTGACATTTCACCTACAGCCACCACAGTCTTGCAGCACCGCCATTTTGTCAGAAACACAAAAGAACAACAGAGAACACATGTTTATTCTGGCATTCTAACATTCTTATCAAAGTGTGGGACCAGATGGAATGATAATGTTAATGAATAGAATCGGAATGATCAGGAACATGAACACAACTTCCTTGTGCCAGAATGAACTTGTTTCAGGTACAGAATTTAGGTCAAAGATCACACGGCA
The DNA here is from genome assembly GCF_964263955.1 of Coregonus lavaretus. Classification (NCBI taxonomy): domain Eukaryota; kingdom Metazoa; phylum Chordata; class Actinopteri; order Salmoniformes; family Salmonidae; genus Coregonus; species Coregonus lavaretus. Next base: position 6,565,421 of record NC_139999.1, on the reverse strand, counting down.
GGCAGAGCCACAGCACGCAGCACAACAGGTCTCAGTCCATTAGGCACAGATCTAGGATCAGATCACACGGCAGGCAGAGCCACAGCACGCAGCACAACAGGTCTCAGTCCATTAGGCACAGATCTAGGATCAGCTAACCTTCCCCAAACCCTAACCATTAGAGGAGGGAACACAAAACTGAACCTGGATCAGTGTCTAAGGGCAACTTCAGGGCGTGAGAGACCAGGGCATGCCAGTGCAGGGCAGTGCAGGGCAGGCCAGGGTGCATGGCTTTACCGCTTGGGGGAGAGTGGAGGGGAAAGCAGGAACCTATTGGTCTGATGCCTGCTTCTCCACCTCAGAGGGCTGAGCGTGCATGTGGGCGCGGTAGTATTCTGTCTCGTACTGGGGGCGGCGCTCTGTACGCTTGAAGAACCCACACTGAGGAGAGGAGGAGGAGAGAGGGAGGAGAAAGAGTTACAACCGAGATGTAGTGGAGGGAGGGAGGGAAGGAAGGAAGAAAGGGAAGGAAGGAAGGAAGGAAGGAAGGAAGGAAGGAAGGAAGGAAGGAAGGAAGGAAGGAAGGAAGGAAGGAAGGAAGGAAGGAAGGAAGGAAGGAAGGAAGGAAGGAAGGAAGGAAGGAAGGTGAAAAAGGAGTACAGAGTAAAAGAGATGTGGAGAGGAGAGACGGACTAGAGATGTGGAGAGGAGAGACGGACTAGAGATGTGGAGAGGAGAGACGGACTAGAGATGTGGAGAGGAGAGTTGGACTAGAGATGTGGAGAGGAGCAATGGACTAGAGGTGTGGAGAGGAGCAATGGACTAGAGCAGAGATAAAACAAATGACTAATCTCAGAGAGAGGAGAGGAGAGGAGAATAGAACGAAGATCTGAAGATCACAGCTTGATACAAAAAAATATTATGATTGAATGATAAGAGGATAAGGAAGGATAGTCTGCTTCCACAGCATGCAGACGAGTAGGGTCAGCACCAGTATACCAGAAAGGATAATAGAGGTATGTAGCTAGGTACAGTAACTAATATACGGTATGATGTGTGTGGACCTTCCAGAGTATGCAGGGTCAGCACCAGTACACCAGCCATGTATTTGTTTATTTTACCTTTATTTTACCAGGTAAGTTGAGTAAGAACCAGGGGTTGGAACCAAAATAATTTTCCAATCGTTTCCGATGTTTCGACCAGAATATAAAGTTCTGAACCGGTTCGAACCCCAAAAAAGTAACTGTTTATATAGGTCCTTTTCGTACATTTTTTAAACCTGTGAAATCGACATAATTTTTTACATTTAGCTCATTCATTTGGAATTGGTAACGTAGTTTCATGTTTGATTGGTAAGATAAGTGCAGGCACCAGATGGGTGGGGAGAGAGCGAGAGAGAGGCGTGGACATGGAGGGGGCTTGAAGTGTTGAACATCATAACGTGCACTGGAATGTGTTTAGGCTATTACTAGCATTATAACTTCACCGAATTACAGAATTATATAATAGATTTTAGGAATATTTTTAGAATTAAAAATAATGTTATTAACCGGTTTTCAAGATGTGACATTTTCTACGGTTCTGTTCCGGAACAGTAGAGATCACTTTCGTTCCCTGTTCGGTTTTTCCGTTCCTCTGAAAATGTTGTCCTTTTTCAGTTTCTGGTTCTGTTCCCTGAAATGGTTCCAACCACTGCCGAGAACATTCTCATTTACAGCAACGACCTGAGGTATAGTTACAGGGGAGAGCAGGGGGGAATGAATGAGCCAATTGGAAGCTGGGGATGATTAGGTGTCCATGATGGTATGAGGGCCAGATTGGTGATTTTGCCAGGACACCGGGGTTAACACCCATACGCTTATGATAAGTGCCGTGGGAGGGCAACCATTTAACGTCCCATCCGAAAGACGGCACCCTACACAGGGCAACGTCCCCAATCACTGCCCTGGTGCATCCAGGATAACATGGGTACAGTAACCACAGTAGGTATAGTCATATATGATGTGTGTTGGTACCTTCCACAGGATGCAGACCAGCAGGGCCAGCACCAGGATACCAGCCAGGATGGCTATAAGGATCCACCACCAGGGGATCCAGTACTGGGCAGTCAGACCAATCTCTGGGTAAATCATCACTGGGACCTACAGGGAAAACACAGCAATATAAAGCAATGACTGCTTTGTTGTGAAGTGTCTTGTCTTTACTGTGTATGTGTCACTAGTAGCTTGAGCCCAGAGTCTTGTCTTACTCAGGACATATGGTCAGGAAAAGCCTGGCCCTAGTTCCTCATTTGAATAGTTAAGTGTGTTTGTTTGTGTGTGTGTGTGTGTGTCTCTCAGTGTGTGTGTGTGTGTGTGTGTTACCTGTGCAGCAGCATCCCTCAGCACCAGGTGTTTGATGCTGGACTTGACTGTGATGTTGGCTCTAACCAGCAGCTCCAGAGCACTGACTGATGGGAACTCCTGATGGAGAGAAGAGAGGAGAGAAGAGAAGAGAAGAGAAGAGAAGAGAAGAGAAGAGAAGAGAAGAGAAGAGAAGAGAAGAGAAGAGAAGAGAAGAGAAGAGAAGAGAAGAGAAGAGAAGAGAAGAGAAGAGAAGAGAAGAGAAGAGAAGAGAAGAGGAGAGGAGAGGAGAGGAGAGGAGAGGAGAGGAGAGGAGAGGAGAGGAGAGGAGAGGAGAGGAGAGGAGAGGAGAGGAGAGGAGAGGAGAGGAGAGGAGAGGAGAGGAGAGGAGAGGAGAGGAGAGGAGAGGAGAGGAGAGGAGAGGAGAGGAGAGGAGAGGAGAGGAGAGGAGAGGAGAGAAGAGAAGAGAAGAGAAGAGAAGAGAAGAGAAGAGAAGAGAAGAGAAGAGAAGAGAAGAGAAGAGGAGAGGAGAGGAGAGGAGAGAGAGAGGAGAGGAGAGGAGAGGAGAGGAGAGGAGAGGAGAGGAGAGGAGAGGAGAGGAGAGGAGAGGAGAGGAGAGAGAAGAGGGGAGAGGAGAGGAGAGGAGAGGAGAGAGAAGAGCGAAGAGGAGAGGAGAGAAGAGGGGAGAGGAGAGAAGAGGGGAGAGGAGAGGGAAGAGGAGAGGGAAGAGAGGAGAGGAGAGGAGAGAGAAGAGAGAGGATCAACACTAGACCTTTACTAGGTGAAGGAGATTAGAGTGGCTCTGACCAGTAGCTAGCTACAGAACACTGAAGTGGGAGAGATTAGAGGAGATTAGAGTGGACACACATTACCCATGATATATTTCATATGATTATCATCAAGAATATTAATTTATTCTGGTAGCAGATTGAGATCAGTTTATGCTTTAGTCCAGGGGTTCTTCAACCTTTTGGGGCCAGGGACACCTTTTGGGATAGCAAATTCATCAGGGACCTCCTCATAACTCAATGGGGATAAATAATATCTAATATAAAAAATAGCATACAAGGAGTTTTACTCTGACTGGCAGTGCATGGCTGGATAAACCAAGTCTCGGGCCCTGGGAAGGAACATTTTAAAGGCCCACCTCTTGGCATCGGAGAGAAAATGTTGCAAATGTCCTGCAATTGTACACATTTTGTCATGGGGCAGAAATATGTTTTGTTGTTGCAGCTTTTAAGCTAATATCATGCAATTCTACACATTTTGCCATGAGGCAGAGAGAAGACTTTGCAGTTTTAAAGCTACAGTTAATAACAAATTCCACAGCAAAACTTGATGTAGCAACTAAGGATTCTAGATTTAAATTACAGTGCATTTATACAGTGCATTTATGTAAAAAGCGGAATTCAAGAAGCAAGAAGAATTAGAATTATAATTAGGCCCTTGTTGCCCAGGGTTAAGAACATAACGATTCATAATATTACATCCTGTAAACTCGGCGGACCCCACTTTGAGACACCTACTCTACTCATTGTTTCCATATCAACACATGACAAAGAGGTTAGACAATGACGGCTAATGTTGATTAATACATAGTCAAAAGTACAGCGTTCCCCCTGTTCAGCCCGCCCTCGTGTTGCCTTTGTAGTTACAGTCTGTGATTGTCTGTGATTGCTCTCACCCCTTTCACAGTAACTGTTTCATCAATACAAATGCTACTATTATCATACACTTGCATTACGTTCAGGAAATGTGCCAAGCAGAGACATAAAGGTTGACTGGAACTGTGCCAGAGTGTAATAAGCCAGCCCATACGGGGAAATAATACATTTAAAACAAACATTTTTGGATGCATTTTAGGATACGTGAAATATAAAAAATAGGCCAAATAATGTATTTACTATGGATTTTGAAATGTATTTTAATGTGTGACATACATTTGTAAATGTATTTGTAATACATACATTTGTATGGAAATATATTATTTCCGGTATGGGAGCGTTGAGATATTGAGGGATTTTCGGTATGGGAACGTTGAGATTGTTTAAAAAAAAAAATGTTTTAACCTTTATTTAACTAGGCAAGTCAGTTAAGAACAAATTCTTATTTACAATGACGGCCTACACCGGCCAAACCCGGACGATGCTGGGCCAATTGTGCACCACCCTATGGGGGTGTTGAGTGGTGGTACTTTAATGAATGTGTAGGATTATAACTTTTAATAACCAGATGCTTCAGCTAGCAAAGTACATAGGTGTGTGGCCATAAAAGGCCATACAATTCTATCAACATGCCGGCGTGTAATGCATTGCATTATGGGAACAGTAGTCTTTATTACCACAATGTGATAGGTGATGTGGTGTTTTACCTCCAGGAAAGTGCTGTTCCACAAACGTCCCTGGATCTTGAGGACAGCCGAGCCAGAGAAGCTGTGGAGAGGACACTGGAAGAGGACGCAGCGCGCTGAACCCAGCACACAGTCCTACAGACACACGGGGGGAGGGAAGACAAGCCATGAGAATAGCAGGGTTGGTATTCAATCAAACTTGCAGTAAGGATGCTGTGCATTGCATACAGGGCTCTTAGGGTTTGGAGCTTATTTCTGCAGTGCAGGTTCAATTGAATCTGACCTTCTCTCTCCCCCTCTCTCCCTCCCTCCCTCCCTCCCTCTCTCACCAGTTTGAGTGACTTGCGTCTCTCGGAGGCGGCCACAGCGGGCGTGGTCCTACCCAGACTGCCCTTGTTCATCACATGCCCCTCCTCTTCCGGGTGGGACCGCCCCTTCCTCTTGGCCTGTTCGTGGGGACAGGAAACAGAGGACGGCATTTTTGTTTACAATAACTTATTTCTTATAATCCACAGAGTTGTGTAAATTGAAGACTTAAAGAAAGCTTTGAAGAAAGACTTTGAAGAAAGCTAACTCTCTCTCCTCTGCTCTCATCCTTCTAGACTTATCTGCTGCCTTTGATACTGTGAACCATCAGATCCTCCTCTCCACCCTCTCCGAGTTGAGCATCTCCGGCGCGGCTCACTCTTGGATTGCGTCCAACCTGAACAGGTCGCTCCTACCAGGTGGCATGGCGAGAATCTGTATCCGCACCACGTTCTCTCACCACTGGTGTCCCCCAGGGCTCAGTTCTAGGCCCTCTCCTATTCTCTCTATACACCAAGTCACTTGGCTCTGTCATATCCTCACATGGTCTCTCCTATCATTGCAACGCAGACGACACACAATTAATCTTCTCCTTTCCCCCTTCTGATAACCAGGTGGCGAATCGCATCTCTGCATGTCTGGCAGACATATCAGTGTGGATGTCGGATCACCACCTCAAGCTGAACCTCTGCAAGACGGAGCTACTCTTCCTCCCAGGGAAGGACTGCCCGCTCCATGATCTCGCCATCACGGTTGACAACTCCATTGTGTCCTCCTCCCAAACTGCAAAGAACCTTGGCGTGACTCTGGACAACACCCTGTCGTTCTCTGCTAACATCAAAGCGGTGACCCAATCCTGTAGGTTCATGCTCTACAACATTCGCAGAGTACGACCCTACCTTACACAGGAAGCGGCACAGGTCCTAATCCAGGCACTTGTCATCTCCCGTCTGGATTACTGCAACTCGCTGTTGGCTGGGCTCCCTGCCTGTGCCATTAAACCCCTACAACTCATCCAGAATGCTGCAGCCGTCTGGTGTTCAACCTTCCCAAGTTCTCTCACGTCACCCCGCTCCTCCGCACACTCCACTGGCTTCCAGTTGAAGCTTGCATCTGCTACAAGACCATGGTGCTTGCCTATGGAGCTGTGAGGGGAACGGCACCTCCTTACCTTCAGGCTCTGATCAGTCCCTACACCCAAACGAGGGCATTGCGTTCTTCCACCTCTGGCTTGCTGGTCCCCCTACCTCTGCGGAAGCACAGTTCCCGCTCAGCACAGTCAAAACTGTTCGCTGCTCTGGCACCCCAATGGTGGAACAAGCTCCCTCACGATGCCAAGACAGCGGAGTCACTGACCACCTTCCGGAGACACTTGAAACCCTACCTCTTTAAGGAATACCTGGGATAGTATAAAAGTAATCCTTCTACCCCCACCCCCACAAAATATATAAAATACTAATAATATTATTTTTTTGTAAAGTGGTTGTCCCACTGGCTATCATAAGGTGAATGCACCAATTTGTAAGTCGCTCTGGATAAGAGCGTCTGCTAAATGACGTAAATGTAAATGTAAAGACTTGGACGATTTCTTCCGGGTGCACTTGTTTCTAACTGAGGTGAATGTAAAAAAATAAATAATAATAATGCAATAAGCAGGTTGACGTTTATTGTCATGAGTCTTGTCCTGGGGGCAGAACTGAGCAATTTCCACTTAGATAGGCCAGCTGCAAAGACAACATGTGCTATTGTTAGGCTTGAAATGTACTGATTCATGTTACCGTACTATAACTCATTAATTACTTTACATGTATAAGGAATGTACAGTGAGGGAAAAAAGTATTTGATCCCCTGCTGATTTTTTAAGTTTGCCCACTGACAAAGACATGATCAGTCTACAATTTTAATGGTAGGTTTATTTGAACAGTGAGAGACAGAATAACAACAACAAAATCCAGAAAAACGCATGTCAAAAATCGTATAAATTTTGATTTGCATTTTAATGAGGGAAATAACTATTTGACCCCTCTGCAAAACATGACTTAGTACTTGGTGGCAAAACCCTTGTTGGCAATCACAGAGGTCAGACGTTTCTTGTAGTTGGCCACCAGGTTTGCGCACATCTCAGGAGGGATTTTGTTCCACTCCTCTTTGCAGATCTTCTCCAAGTCATTAAGGTTTCGAGGCTGACGTTTGGCAACTCGAACCTTCAGCTCCCTCCACAGATTTCTATGGGATTAAGGTCTGGAGACTGGCTAGGCCACTCTTAATGTGCTTCTTCTTGAGCCACTCCTTTGTTGCATTGGTCTTGTGTTTTGGGTCATTGTCATGCTGGAATACCCATCCACGAACCATTGTCAATCCCCTGGCTGAGGGAAGGAGGTTCTCACCCAAGATTTGATGGTACATGGCCCCGTCCATCGTCCCTTTGATGCGGTGAAGTTGTCCTGTCCCCTTAGCAGAAACCCCCCCCAAAGAATAATGTTTCCACCTCCATGTTTGACAGTGGGGATGGTGTTCTTGGGGTCATAGGCAGGATTCCTCCTCCTCCAAACACGGCGAGTTGAGTTGATGCCAAAGAGCTCCATTTTGGTCTCATCTGACCACAACACTTTCACCCAGTTCTCCTCTGAATCATTCAGATGTTCATTGGCAAACTTCAGACGGGCCTGTATATGTGCTTTCTTGAGCAGGGGGACCTTGCGGGCGCTGCAGGATTTCAGTCCTTCACGGCGTAGTGTGTTACCAATTGTTTTCTTGGTGACTATGGTCCCAGCTGCCTTGAGATCATTGACAAGATCCTCCCGTGTAGTTCTGGGCTGATTCCTCACCGTTCTCATGATAATTGCAACTCCACGAGGTGAGATCTTGCATGGAGCCCCAGGCCGAGGGAGATTGACAGTTCTTTTGTGTTTCTTCCATTTGCGAATAATCGCACCAACTGTTGTCACCTTCTCACCAAGCTGCTTGGCGATGGTCTTGTAGCCCATTCCAGCCTTGTGTAGGTCTACAATCTTGTCCCTGACATCCTTGGAGAGCTCTTCGGTCTTGGCCATGGTGGAGAGTTTGGAATCTGATTGATTGATTGCTTCTGTGGACAGGTGTCTTTTATACAGGTAATACTGAGATTAGGAGCACTCCCTTTAAGAGTGTGTTCCTAATCTCAGCTCGTTACCTGTATAAAAGACACCTGGGAGCCAGAAATCTTTCTGATTGAGGGGGTCAAATACTTATTTCCCTCATTAAAATGCAAAACAATTTATAACATTTCTGACATGCGTTTTTCTGGATTTTGTTGTTGTTATTCTGTCTCTCACTGTTCAAATAAACCTACCATTAAAATTATAGACTGATCATTTATTTGTCAGTGGGCAATCGTACAAAATCAGCAGGGGATCAAATACTTTTTTCCCCTCACTGTATATGTTGGGGTCAATGAAGGGTAGATGGGAACTAGGAATATGGAAAGTTACAGAGAGAGCTCTGCTGTAGCCGGCCGCAACCGGGAGACCAATGGGGCAGCGCACAATTGGCCCAGCGTCGTTCAGGGTAGGGGAGGGAATGGCCGGCAGGGAGGTAGCTCAGTTGATAGAGCATGGCATTTGCAACGCCAGGGTTGTGGGTTCGATTCCCACGGGGGGGGCAGTATGAAAAAAATAAAATAACAAAAAACAACAAAATAATGTATGCACTAACTGTAAGTCGCTCTGGATAAGAGCGTCTGCTAAATGACGTAAATGTAAATGTACGAGTAGAAACTTCATTTTCTGTTCCATGTTTCTGAGGAGGGAGGTGAAAGGTAACTGTTAGTCTCTGATAAGGCAGGCCGGCTGCGTAACTAGGGAGGAATGCGTCTCGAGGTCAAATCAACAGATGAAGTGAGAAGAAACCTCTGGAAGGGGGGCCAGAGAGGCCCACCACATCATCTCTCCTACTGCAGTACTATTAGTAACAGGCAGAGCTGGGACTACAGCAGTGAAAGGAAACAATACAATTCCTGCATAGCAACAGAGATGTATTGGTTGTCTTGATGTGTAAGGAGTTGACCCCGCCTTGTATTTGCAGCTGTATGACCCAGTGGGTGAATAAACTTGGTTTGAGCTTTTTCTAGTTGTCCGTTTGAGTTTTTACTCAGTTTGTTCAGAACCTAACACTATATTGTACAAATTCATGAAAACAAAAATGTGTTTTGTTGGTTTTCATTTAAGGTTAGGGTTAGGCTTACCTGGTTAAATAAAGGTGAAATAAAAAATAAAAAATCTATAAATAAAAGGCATTAAGGTTAGCAGTGTGGTTAAGGCTGAGGTTAGGTTTGATGACTCCGTGGCTGTACCATGTAGTGACCACTATGCAGAGCTACCTACAGAACAAGATTCATGACGAAAAACGCTAACCTGCAGGAAATAGAAGTTACAGATTGCACCTTTAAAACATAATTAAATCATAGGGGTGGAATATATTTGCTTCAATTAAACACTTAAATGTGAGCATTGAATAAATTTCATCAGAAGCTAAAATATCAACAGGCTAACAATAGAGCATTGACTCCTCTGTTTTATTTTTTCACTGACTCTATGCACACTCACAGAACTCTACACACACACACACACACACACACACTTACACTCCAATACACACACACACACACTTAATTTGCTCTCACACACAACACGCACACACATTCATACTGACTCTACACACACACACAATCAGCATATACATTGCTGCTACTCAGTTTATCATATACTGAGTGTACAAAACATTAGGAACACCTTCTTAATATTGAGTTGCACCCCCTTTTGCCCTCAGAACAGACTTAATTCATCGGGGCATGGACTACAAGGTGTCGAAAGCATTCCACAGGTTGGCTGGATGTCTTTTGGGTGGTGGACCATTCTTGATAAACACGGGAAACTGTTGAGTGTGAAAAACCCAGCAGCGTTGCAGTTCTTGACACACTCAAACCGGTGTGCCTGGCACATACTACCATAACCCGTTCAAAGGCACTTAAAGATGCAATATACTGAAATCGCTCCGCCATTTCTTGGTTGCAAAAATTCTAATAGTTTGCCCAATTTCAGTTTATGTGACAAAACAAGCAAGAATAGCGTAGAGAATCATTGTACCATCTAAACCGCTGTGAAATATATTTTCCATAATCCAAAATATTGTATATTCAGCTGGTGCACAAAACCAAAAGTAAAAGAAGCAAAAACTAAACTTAAGAACAGGAAGCATAGAAATAGTGCACATAGAACAGATCTACCGCTTCTTAGACTTGCTTTCAATGAGAATGACAGATCTATAACTCACATTTCTATGTTAATTTGGTCAGGTCGCCCCAAAAGTTACATATTGCAGCTTTAAATCTTTTTTCTTGCCCATGCACACACACACAATCCATGTCTCAATTGTCTCAAGATTTACAAATGTTTCTTTAACCTGTCTCCTCCACTTCATCTACACTGATTGAAGTGGATTTCAAAGGTGACATCAATAAGGGATCATAGCTTTCACCTGGATTCACCTGGTCAGTCTGTCATGGAAAGAGCAGGTGTTCTTAATGTTTTGTATAATGAGTGTACATATAGCTTATTGACTATAGGCACTGACCCTGGAACTGTCCCTGTATATAGCTACTGACCCTGGAACTGTCCCTGTATATAGCTACTGACCCTGGAACTGTCCCTGTATATAGCTACTGACCCTGGAACTGACCCTGTATATAGCTACTGACCCTGGAACTGTCCCTGTATATAGCTACTGACCCTGGAACTGTCCCTGTATATAGCTACTGACCCAGTAGCTGTCCCTGTATATAGCTACTGACCCTGGAACTGTCCCTGTATATAGCTACTGACCCAGTAGCTGTCCCTGTATATAGCTACTGACCCTGGAACTGTCCCTGTATATAGCTACTGACCCTGGAACTGTCCCTGTATATAGCTACTGACCCTGGAACTGAGCCTGTATACAGCTGACTTACTTTCTCCTGTTCTTGTTATTTCTGTTTCTTGTGTGTTTCTGTTCTACTTTACTTTATTTTATAGTATCATATTTTCACTATTGATATTGACTACTGCATTGTTGGGAAAACAAAATAAAGGTATTTGACTGTTCTAGTGCACGTACTGTAGCCTTTGGCTGGTCTTCAGAAGGAGAGCTGTGGGAGAACTTGCGTGGGTTGAGGGAGGTGTGGGGGGTACAGTGTGTTTCTGGATGGCCCTGGAAGTGAAGAGCGGTGGGGTACAGGAGCCACTTCCCATTGGACAGCTCATGAGGCCACATTATGTTGAGGAAGGCGGAGCCTAGAGTCTGCAGGGACGGCCCAGTGTTGGTCACCTAATCAAAACATGGAGAATTGATTGATTAGTTGAATGAAACACGGTCAATATAAAATGATTATGATCGAAAACAAATTATTACTTGAAATATTATCTAAACGCTTACAATTGAGCCTATGCTAAGCCTGGCCCCCTTGGTTACTGTTTTGTAACCTCTGACAACATTTTCCCGGAAAGCCCAATTCCCCATTCAACCCCACTGGCGAAATCTCCTCAAACTGATTTCAAAATGTGTTTGTAATACACAACGAAACTACCTCTTACTAATCAAGAAACGATTGGGTATGTTGTGGTAAACTGTCATTACAATCACTTCACGGGAAGCTGGTAAAATTGTTTGTAGTGTAGAATTAACTGTCAGCAAGAAAACAAAGTTATATTAAGCTAGCTAGCGTTTGGAACGTTTGGTGTTCAATGAGACAGAGCTAGCTAACCAGCTGAGCTAGCAAACAATGTAACAAAAGTATAATTTCGGATTTGAAAAGTACTCCATCGACAGGCTCTTCATTTCAGGAATCACAGTAGCAAGTACTCCTGGCACATTGTTAAATTATTTAGCCATTTAAACAATACAATACATACACTCTCCGTTTTTGCCATACCCTCACTGGCTTTCATGTGATTTAAACGTGAGCTTGTCCAATGTGTCGGAATCATCCAATAGTGCGTGATTGTGGCCCGCATATGGGCATTCCTGCATCTGCAGGAACACTCCCCACTAGAGCATTGGGATCTGCATGAACACTGTCTACCGTGTTGCCTCCCGCCTGTGTACCAGAGCCCTAGCTAGCTAGCACACAGCGTCCTTCGCTCCCACCTGCCCTCGCTGTTGTTGACAGAACTGCGGGAAACCAGTACCTGACAGGCGTGGGCAAAGGACACTGTTTTAGCTTCTTCTGTGGGGTTTATCGGCGGTTGGCGTCCAACGTTATGGTGCATTGGGGCCACCTACTGTACTGGAGCGCTCCCGCCTTTGTACCGGAGTCCTAGATTAAAAATGGACCAATAGAAAGAAGGATTCGTGCAGATGCAGGAACGCCGCAAATCGCCGGCCGCAATTACACCCTTGACTGGATGACAGTTGCTATCCATTGGAACGCTGTGATTGGTTGCCCAGAATTCTGGGGCGGGGCTTAGCAAAGGGTTAATTTAGTGCCCACGTTTTTTCTCCTGTTCACAGCGATAGTAAGATGCTATGCTACACTGTCATGCTACACCGTCTCTTGTTCTCAAAAATAGGAAATAGAGGAACTCAATGGAAATAAGCCCTGTGATGTTATTGTCTTATTGAATGTAATTTTATTTGTGGATTTGATCCCATATGATAACATTTGAAAGCATGAATTACAACACTTATTTCTAAAGTGGTCCTCAATGTATGTGGGTCGTATATGGGTCGTGTGTGGGTCGTGTATGGGTCGTTTGAGGGGTCACGTCTGGGTCGTTCCACAAAAAGAGTGCCTTTTGCTTCTCATTGATATTTTAAGTAGAAATTGTGCACCAATATTTAATTTTAAAAGCCTGCTATATTAAATGAAGTGCCCTTGGCTTTAATATAGACCACATAGAGAATTCAAAAATCTGAATAAATGCTTGCTAAAGTGCAAAAATTCAGCATTTTGACAATGACATTGAAAGTCTAATAGTCAAACCATAGTGTAAAAACAGATGACATAGTTTTACTATTTTTGGTCATTTTCTGGTGTTTCGTGGAAAACTGAGCGGGTTGAGCATAACGTAGATAGACAGGCTAGAAATATTTTTGCAATTTCCTTTTTTTGTGAAGTTTGCATTGCCACTCCCTGCTGCACACAACAAGCTTCCATTCCCCCTGTCACGGGGGGATTCATGGCTGATTTAAGATGAAATCGTCAACCTTGTTACGGTCAACCCTGACACGGTCCACCTTGTTACGGTCAACATGTTACGGTCAACCCTGTTACTTTATTTGGCACTTAATAGGTACTTACTATAATCATTTTTATATTTACAATGGAAAACGTGTTTTTTATGAAGTTGAACATGTGCTCCTTCTGACAGAATGTTAAAATTAGGTGAAATCAAATGTGGTTTTTTTCCCACCAAGTTACACTTCTCAAAAAGGCACCGAATTGGTGGAACGATCCATGTAATATTTTCTGTTGGCTATTTTTAATTGTCAAATAAAAATAAATGATCAATCAATCAATCTCACCGTAAACTCAAACTCCAGAGCGCTGCCCACGTCGTCCAGTGTCTCCATAGCGCTCTCCCCCTTCACAGCCCCACTGAAGAACAGCTGGTGTGGCCGGGCCAGCCTGAATCAACACAGAAACAGACAGAGGGTTAGGGTTAGTGGGCTAATGGACAGAGCCTGACACAGCCTTATGGTACCATTGTTTACTGTGTCAGATTGACATTGGCTACTGAATCATAGGACTTGGTCCTGTTCAAATACCTCTGGAAAGGGTTCTATCTTTTCCATCCTTCCTGGGATATTTGAATTAGTGATGATTTGAAGGAGGGAGGGAGGGAGGGGGGAGGGAGGATGGAGGGAGTTAGGGGGGAGTGTGGGGAGGGAGGGGGAGGGGCAAGGGAGGGAGGGAGGGAGGGAGGGAGGGAGGGAGGGAAGGAAGGAGGGAGGGAGGTGATGCATTAGAGAAGCATTGGGACAAATCCTAAGTGATAACTTAGAGTGCAGTACTTACCCACTGACAGCCAGAGGGAGCTCTATGATGACTTTGGCCACGGCTGTGACTGGGGCCAGGTCTGGCTGCTCACTGATACTGAGGAGGAGACAACCCCACACACAGTGAGGACACATTACATCATAGACAGTAGGAGGAAACTAACACTGAGTTAAATGGACCAACTGCTGAGGAGAGACACATGTAGACACTTAGGTTTCCTGGACACATATTAAGCTCAGGACCAAGAAGCACTTTCAGATTTTTTGATTGAGCATGGTTTTATGCTCAGGTCTAGGCTTATTTGGGTCCTGGAGACTGGCTCATTCAGGACCTAATCTTCAAGTAGTTGTCCATCCAGGACTTACGTAGCCAGCAGGAGGTTGACAGTGAGTTCCGTGGTCTCTATGGTGATAGCAGAGGTGCTGAGGATGATGTAGAACTTCAGTGTAGCATCTCTCTTCAGGGGGTTTCCCAGCTCGCACTCTGCCTGAGAGCCATTCTGATTGGCCTGACACACCACCTACACACAGGAAACAGGAAACACAGTCAGGTTCAGCAGAGTTCCATTACCTCAGGATGGATGGGAGACAGTAGCCAGTTAACTCAGGAAGGATGGGAGACAGTAGCCAGTTAACTCAGGATGGATGGGAGACAGCAGCCAGTTAACTCAGGATGGGATGGGAGACAGTAGCCAGTTAACTCAGGATGGATGGGAGACAGTAGCCAGATAACTCAGGATGGATGGGATACAGTAGCCAGTTAACTCAGGATGGATGGGAGACAGTAGCCAGATAACTCAGGATGGATGGGAGACAGTATCCAGTTAACTCAGGATGAATGGGAGACAGTAGCCAGTTAACTCAGGATGGGATGGGAGACAGTAGCCAGTTAACTCAGGATGGATGGGAGACAGTATCCAGATAACTCAGGATGGATGGGAGACAGCAGCCAGTTAACTCAGGATGGGATGGGAGACAGCAGCCAGTTAACTCAGGATGGATGGGAGACAGTAGCCAGTTAACTCAGGATGGATGGGAGACAGTAGCCAGTTAACTCAGGAAGGATGGGAGACAGTAGCCAGTTAACTCAGGAAGGATGGGAGACAGGTAACTCCTCCAGTTAACTCCTCTGCTGATTTGACCATACATAGGGCTCTGAGTTTTACGTGACCATAAGTAAGTCAGGGTTATTCCTGGCCAGGTCACGGGGTTAAATCCACTCTTGGATCGTAGTGTTGTGTACTAACTGGCTTAATAAAAAGGCATAGTATGTGCTGGAGAAATGGTGTGTGTGGGCTCTACTTTTACAAGCCAGAGGAGGACAGGGTGTCTGGCAGGGAGACCAGTAGCCTACCTGTTGTCCCCTGAAGCCAGAGTATGACAGGGTGTCTGGCAGGGTGACCACTAGCTGGGCGGCGTGGGCGTCGTCACCGTCCTCCTCGGGGTGCAGAGGGTCAGAGGGCATGTTGGTGACGGTCACCTCCAACACCACAGACCTCTGGTCAGTCAGAGAGAACACTGCCACCTCCTCATCATCTCTGGGTATGACATGAGGATGAGGAAAATATAAAAGAAGTGGTTAGATGTGAAGGAACAGAAGAGTGAAAACAAAATGGTGGAATGATACATTACCACATCTCAGGAAGGAGGAGGATACACACAGAGTTGTAAGAGGAAGAGGAACAGCAGAATAGATACAGTGTTTCCTAAATGAACTTTTTAAAGGAACTCAGTACGGCTTTAAATTTACCCTTAAAAGTTGTAATAGTAGAATACAATTTCGAAATGTCATGTTAGTCATTGCATACCTTAGAGAGCTATTTATAACTTGTCAGACATGTCCAGATCAACTAGTCCATGTCAGCTGACACGTTTTTTTTAGTTCGGTTTTTTTAGGCCAAAGATATTGTTGTAATTTTTTTGTCACTCAAATATCACATGAATACACATTAGACATGGCAAAATGTATAGAATTGCAAGAAAATGTGCTTTAAATGGCAACATTTTCTTTGCACCCCATGACAAAATGTGTAGAATTGCAGGAAATAAACTCTCCACCAACAAGCGGGGGGTGAACAGTTTGTGTCCATGGAAATAGACGTGGCGCGTACAGGGGGGGGGGGGGGGGGGGGGGGGGGGGGGGGCGTGGGATGTTCCCAATGCTGGAAGGGGTGCCCTGAGTGAAAAAGTTTGGGAACCCCTGGAATAAAAGGTTAGAAGGTGATATGTTTAAACTCATAGTAAACAGCTATTGGAACAGCTCAATGCCTCATCTCTGGATATGAGAGAGGGTTAGGAAATATAAAAAGCGTATTCCTACTAACTTTGGCAGAGGGGTGAAGAGGTCAGAGGTTATAGGTCGGGTTCCAAACTGGTAGGTGAACTTCATGTTGCTCTGACAGATCTTATCATCACCACAGCCTTCCCTCAGGAAATTCACCTGCAACGGAGGAGACAGACTTCAGATCAGGCAAGGACATGGAAAAAAAGTCACTGTGGGAAACCACCCAAGTTGATCCTGTTGATGTGGAACTGACCTCAGAGTGCAGGGTGTTGGAGGTGGCAACACTCAGTACAGGAGGTAGCGTGTGTCGTTCCTCTGGGTGAGTGTCTGAGGAGAACACGGGGGGTTTGATGGTGTGGGTGATGGTCAGGGAGATGGGACGCAGCTTGTCACGGATATTCTCCTGCACCGGAAAGAATGATTCAACGATTATTCGATGAGATTACATTATATGGAAGTCAATTAGTATCTATCTACAAATTATCTTGGAGGTTATGACTATAGCAGACCTGGGTTGAAATAATATTTGTTTTCATTCAGCTTTTATTCAACTTTTTAGACTACTATTCCTTTGATCATTTACAGATAAGCAAAATAAATCTTAAATACTAGTTCTTCCCAGGTTTGGAACACTATGCAACATCTAAAGCAGCAACAACAACAACAACAACAGCAACAACAACAACAACAACAACAAGCATCTGTTCTCGACTATCAGCCCTTACGTGTAGTTGGAAGGTGGCGCTCCGGCAGGCGGGATGACGTTGACCCTTCAGCTCCAACTCGTCAGTGTGTGTGTACTCCGCCTCCTGTGCACTCCGACCCAGGAAGCTAACACGGTGGGGCAGGCCCAGCTTCCTGCGCTCGGTGTCAGCCTCGAAGAGTAGGACCAGAGCTAGAGGGGAGGGAGGGAGGGAGGGAGGTAGGGATGGAGGGAGGGGAAATGTCAGCACACCAGGGAAGAGCTCAGCTTACTTGAAGCACAGACTGACTGGAGTAACAAACATCATTCAACAAAGAAGAAATAACAATTTCTAAACAGAGGTGTAACTTACTGATGTCTGGTGAGTAAGACTCTGGATATGCAGTAAAGGTGAAGCAAACTTTGACCTCCACACTAACGACAGAAAACAACAGAGTTGACAGAGTCCTGTTTTAATTCACAACAGCAGAAACACAATAGCCTGGTTGCCAGTCTTCCACTAACTCCTTCATGGTTGGCTGAAGATGAAGAGAAGACTGGTAACCAGGCTATATGAACACACGAGACGAAGAGTATGATGTATCGGTGAATGCAACCTACCACACTCCATCTCTCCCCTTGCAGTTGTGTTGCTCCAAGTCAATATACTGCTGAGGTTCAACGAATACGTCCCGGGTCACATGAATGACCGGGCGAGACCTGTACAGAACCATCTTATCACCGAGAGAGCCTACTGCCAGGTCAGGGTACAGGTTCCCATCGATATCCAGGCCTCCTGAGATGGAGTAGCCGAACCTTTTCACCCCCTCGTCCACCCCGTCCAGGATCTGAGAGGGCGGAGTATAAATAACGTACATGATGGGAGGGGGTTAAATGGAATGGACAATAAAGCTTTTTGGAATTAAATTAAATTCTCACCTGTGCAGGCTTGGTGTGGATGCCTGAGGACGAGCCTCGGTAGATGAACACTTTGCCATCTCCGTCGAACGGAGCCCCCACAGCGATGTCTGGATGGAGAGAGACAAACACAGATATAAACTCCTGAATCAGGAGATTCTCCTGCCCCTGTGGGCCGTTCTGGCTTACTTTAATGGAAACGGCAGTATGCAGGATTTATGTTTTCAACAGTCGCTATACGTCCCAAATAGCACCCTATTCCCTACATAGTGCACCACTTGTGACCAGGGACCATAGGGGCTCTGGTAAAAAGTAGTGCACTACATAGGGAATAGGGTGCCTTTTGGGACACAGATTATATGTATGAACAGTTGCTCGGTCCCCTCTGTCCACTCAGTCCCTTCATGCAGTCGATGAATGCACTTTAAATAAAGTTTGATTTGATCGAGTCAGTCCTCACCATCATATCCGTCCCGGTCCAAGTCTCCCACATTGTTGACGGTCAGCCCAAACATGGAGTCATAGGTTCCGTTGAGCCTGATTGGCCGAGCATACTCCCAGTTACCGAATGGGTTGAGGAAGACGTACACAGCACCTCCGATCTCTGTCTTCCTGTCAAAGTAGTTAGGAGCTCCCACTACCAGGTCTGTCCAGCTGAGAGAGAGGACCGGGAGTTTAAAGTTTCAAAATGTATTTGGGTAAATCCGTTTGAATTCAATCAGTTTTTGACAGCAACCCTTTTCATTTAAACAAAACTTTCCACACATGTTTGGAAGAAGTGGTCAGAAAGTGACTTTTTAGACCTGAATTCCAAAACATTCAGGAGATAAAGGTGCTCAAAGTTGCAACTTATATATGCCACCTAAACTCAGCAAAAAACTCACTGTGAACTGCGTTTATTTTCAGCAAACGTGTAAATATTTGTATGAACATAACAAGATTCAACAACTGAGACATAAACTGAACAAATTCCACAGACATTTGACTAACAGAAATGGAATATTGTGTCCCTGAACAAAAGGGGGGGGGGGGGGGGGGGGGGGGTCAAAATCAAAAGTAACAGTCAGCATCTGGTGTGGCCACCAGCTGCATTAAGTACTGCAGTGCATCTCCTCCTCATGGACTGCACCAGATTTGCCAGTTCTTGCTGTGAGATGTTACCCCACTCTTCCATCAAGGCACCTGCAAGGTCCCGTACATTTCTGGGGGGAATGGCCCTAGCCCTCACCCTCCGATCCAACAGGTCCCAGACGTGTTCAATGGGATTGAGATCCGGGCCCTTTGCTGGCCATGGCAGAACACTGACATTCCTGTCTTGCAGGAAATCACACACAGAACGAGCAGTATGGCTGGTGGCATTGTCATGCTGGAGGGTCATGTCAGGATGAGCCTGCAGGAAGGGTACCACATGAGGGAGGAGGATGTCTTCCCTGTAACGCACAGCGTTGAAATTGCCTGCAATGACAACAAGCTCACCTCCAAATCCATCCCGCTCCAGAGTACAAGCCTCGTGTGTAACGCTCATTCCTTCGACAATAAACGCGAATCCGACCATCACCCCTGGTGAGACAAAACCGCGACTCGTCAGTGAAGAGCACTTTTTCCAGTCCTGTCTGGTCCAGCGACGGTGGGTTTGTGCCCATAGGCGACATTGTTGCCGGTGATGTCTGGTGAGGACCTGCCTTACAACAGGCCTACAAGCCCTCAGTCCAGCCTCTCTCAGCCTATTGCGGACAGTCTGAGCACTGATGGAGGGACTGTGCGTTCCTGGTGTATCTCGGGTAGTTGTTGTTGCCATCCTGTACCTGTCCCGCAGGTGTGCTGTTCGGATGTACCGATCATGTGCAGGTGTTGTTACACGTGGTCTGACACTGCGAGGACGATCAGCTGTCCGTCCTGTCTCCCTGTAGTGCTGTCTTAGGCGTCTCACAGTACGGACATTGCAATTTATTGCCCTGGCCACATCTGCAGTCCTCATGCCTCCTTGCAGCATGCCTAAGGCACGTTCACGCAGATGAGCAGGGACCCTGGGCATCTTTCTTTTGGTGTTTTTCATAGTCAGTAGAAAGGCTTCTTTAGTGTCCTAAGTTTTCATAACTGTGACCTTAATTGCCTACCGTCTGTAAGCTGTTAGTGTCTTAACGACCGTTCCACAGGTGCATGTTCATGAATTGTTTATGGTTCATTGAACAAGCATGGGGAAACAGTTTAAATTATTTTACAATGAAGATCTGTGAAGTTATTTGGATTTCTACGAATTATCTTTGAAAGACAGGGTCCTGAAAAAGGGATGTTTACATACAGGGTCGGTGCCAGTACCGTAGTTACAATGTGCAGGACTACTGGAGTAATTTATGTAAATATGTACATGTAAACAGGGGTAAAAAGTGACTGATGGATAAATACTAGTGGTGATAATAATCAATAGCAGCAGCATAAGAGGAGGGAGGGAGGGAGGGAGGGAGGGAGGGAGGGAGGGAGGGAGGGAGGGAGGGAGGGAGGGAGGGAGGGAGGGAGGGAGGGAGGGAGGGAGGGAGGGAGGGAATCATGGGTTCAAATGAGAAGATGATTAATACAAATTAGCAACATCTGTCACTCAAATAATATCCCCAATGGTACTAAGGTTCTTCAGAAATCCTGGTCAGAGGATTCCCAGTTCTAGCATTTCATCCTTTCCTAATCCCTCCTGATACCGGAAAACCTCCAACATTGATTTCTGAAAATCCTGGTTTATCTGGGGATTTTGCAACCTTACTCCCCCATCACTGTTGAGACATGGCTACAGAGTATCTGTGTATGCATTCCTTGTACACTGCTATCAATAGGATCATTAGTAGTAGTGGTAGACATGCAGTATATGTGACTCTCACCCATCACTGTTGAGATCAGCCGTAGTCACAGAGTAGCCGAAGGAAGAAGCCAGTTCCTCTCCCCACAGGATGTGCTGTGGCACCAGGCGGTACATGTTGTCTTTACGCAGCAGCACCACCGCTCCCGTGTGATTGGCTCTCGGAGCCCCCGCCACAAAGGTCAGCTCCCCACGGCTCATTATGCCCTTAGCAGAGTCCACCGAGAAACCTGGAGCAAGGCATCACGGGATAACAGTTATTAGAAGTAGACTGTGTGTGTGTGTGTGTGTGTGTGTGTGTGTGTGTGTGTGTGTGTGTGTGTGTGTGTGTGTGTGTGTGTGTGTGTGTGTGTGTGTGTGTGTGTGTGTGTGTGTGTGTGTGTGTGTGTGGACTGTATATCGACCATAGTCTCTCTCTCTGTGAGCTCATCTCCTTCACTGTTCTCTCATCCCTGTTGTAATAAAATGTGGCCTAAGTGGCTATTGATTTAACGGCAAACACATGATGAGTGTAATGTCCCTTAGTTTGCAGGCAGCTCTCTCTGCCTGCCTGTCAGAGAGAGCTGCCTGCCTGTCAGAGAGAGCTGCCTGCCTGTCAGAGAGAGCTGCCTGCCTGTCAGAGAGAGCAGGGTGTGTATGTGTGTGTGTTTGTGTCTTCTCCTTCATACTGAGATAAAGACTAGGCCCATGTGTGTGTGTGGTAGGAAGACAAACATGAGGTAATGTCTTAGCAGATCCATGGTGTTACTATAATGCAGCAGATGTTCCTGCTCAGGAAGCATGTAAACAGAGCAGTCTAGCATTCATCTTCATTTCTACTTGAATGGGATTTACTCCCTCGGGATTGTGAGGGGTGTGTCTGCATACAAATCAGGTAGAGTGAAATAGTGAAAATAGTGAAAGAGGAGGGAATTGAACGTGCACGTGGGTGTGACATGAGCATGTGAAAATGTAACTTTGTTTCAACAACCTGTGAAAAATATCAGATACAAATCAAATAATTTAAGAAAAGAAACAGGCAAACACACTATACAGCTACAGCTATATTCTATTCCAACATGCGGCGGTGTGAGGGGGAGAAGAGAGGAGAGGATTGGCAGGGACCTGTGTTAGTCCAGGGTCAACATGCAGGGGGACGCTCAGAGACAAACACAGCGACTGTGTCTGAAAACATTACTAGCCATCAAATCCTTGGAAACAAGGATAGAGAAAGCAATGATTTGACAGCTAGTAACGTTTTCCAAACAGACATAAAGACAGACGATAGCATCTCGTAGACAAACAGACACACAGACACATACTGAGCGGCTCCAGGGAGACAGGTGTGTGGAATGCTACAGTTGGAGTTGTGAACCAGTAAAACAAAGGCCCAAATATCACAGAAGTCACATTACAACTCCAGTAAGGCTTTTAGTGGCCACCCGGACTATTTACATTGACACCCGCCTCCATTTGTTTTTACACTGCTGCTACTCGCTGTTTATTATCTATGCATAGTCACTTTACCCCTACCTACATGTACAAATGACCTCGACTAACCTGTACCCCCGCACATTGACTCGGTACCGGTACCCCCTGTATACAGCCTCGTTATTGTTATTTTATTGTGTTACTTTTTATTTTTATTAAATTTTTTACTTTATTTAGTAAATATTTTCTTAACTCTTTCTTGAACTGCATTGTTGGTTAAGGGCTTGCAAGTAAGCATTTCACGATAAGGTCTACACCTGTTGTAATCGGGGCATGTGACAAATAAAATGTGATTTGATTTGATTAGTGAGGCCTTTAGTGACGGATGACAGCTACGTTTTCCTTTTACGCAGCACTCTGATCTGCTCTTTCTTTTACTCAGAAGTCCAATCTTCTATGTAAAGATATAAAGGCAACCGAGGCTTTATCCTGCAATGTTTTTAAAAGCCGAATGGGGCACAACGGGTTGGGAAATGGGGCCCCTGAGGAACGACATCAAACACAGTTGTGTTGTGCAGCTGTCAAAAGTGTCAACGCTCACGGTTGTAAGGTTTATGTTGGGTTAGACTATGTGGTAAAAAAAATAAAAAAGTTACATAGCCCTAGAATCAACTGAAAGCTACACTGTAAATTGATCTTAATGGATCTAAATATATTGTTGCTACTTTACTTACATTATCTGATGTCATATTTTATCAGTAGTTTTCAGTGGGGGGTTTTCTTTTAACGGAACATCGTGTGAGTCCGAGATTAAAAAATCTAGAAAACGGACATTTCGCTTTTCATTGGCTGTATTTATTTTGGCAGGAATTCTGGGAAAACTCGGCCTGACTGATCAGTTGACTGGGCGGGGCTCCCTATCCAATGATCATCTGATTTAATGAAACACAGTGTAAAACTGGTGCAGCTGGGTACTGACTGAATACTATGGATCACTCAGTCG
The DNA here is from genome assembly GCF_964263955.1 of Coregonus lavaretus. Lineage (NCBI taxonomy): Eukaryota > Metazoa > Chordata > Actinopteri > Salmoniformes > Salmonidae > Coregonus > Coregonus lavaretus. Next base: position 6,542,290 of record NC_139999.1, on the reverse strand, counting down.
AGAGACTAGGGGCCAGTTTCCAAGACACATATGAAGCCTAGTCCAGGACTAAGAATTACTTTCAAAAGAGTGTCCATTGAGCACATGCTTTTCAGTCCAGAACTAGGCTGAAACTGTTTCCGGGAAACAAGCCCTATACAGAAAACATTATATTATTGAACTATATATTATACTATATATCATACTATTATGCTATATATTATACTATTATACTATGTATCATACTATTATTATACTATATATCATACTATATATTATGCTATATACTATAGTATTATTATACTATATATATTACACTATATATTGTTCTATATATCATACTATTATTGTACTATATATTATACTATATATCATACTATTATTATACTATATGTTATACTATATATCATACTATATAATATACTATATATCATACTATGTATTATACTATATATCATACTATATATTATACTATTATTATACTATATATTATACTATTATTATACTATACACTGAGTGTATTAAACATTAAGAACACTTTCCTAATATATGGCCCATGTTGACTCCAGTGCTTCCCACAGTTGTATCAAGTTAGCTGGATGTCCTTTGGGTGGTGGACCATTCTTGTTACACACGGGAAACTGTTGAGCGTGAAAAACCCAGCAGTGTTGCAGTTCTTGACACAAACCGGTGTGCCTACTACCATACCCTGTTTAAAGACACTTCAATCTTTTGTTTTTGCTCCAGGAGCGCCGTATTATTATGACTGACCCTGTAAAACAACAACATTACACTGCACTTATCATACTACTATGGCTGACCCTGTAGAACAACACATTACACTGCACCTATCATACTACTATGGCTGACCCTGTAAAACAACACATTACACTGCACCTATCATACTACTATGACTGACCCTGTAAAACAACACATTACACTGCACTTATCATACTACTATGGCTGACCCTGTAGAACAACACATTACACTGCACCTATCATACTACTATGACTGACCCTGTAAAAACAACACATTACACTGCACCTATCATACTACTATGACTGACCCTGTAAAACAACACATTACACTGCACTTATCATACTACTATGGCTGACCCTGTAAAACAACACATTACACTGCACCTATCATACTACTATGACTGACCCTGTAAAACAACACATTACACTGCACTTATCATACTACTATGGCTGACCCTGTAAAACAACACATTACACTGGACCTATCATACTACTATGACTGACCCTGTAAAAACAACACATTACACTGCACCTATCATACTACTATGGCTGACCCTGTAAAACAACACATTACACTGCACCTATCATACTACTATGGCTGACCCTGTAAAAACAACACATTTCACTGAACTTATCCGGTGTATGTGACAATAAAGCAATGAAACAATAATAATTCTGCATTTACATTTAATTAAATTCTGAATTTAACTAAACTGAAAAATAACCAGTAATAACACTACTGTCTGTCTATAGATAACCAGTAATAACACTACTGTCTGTCTATAAATAACCAGTAATAACACTACTGTCTGTCTATAAATAACCAGTAATAACACTACTGTCTGTCTATAAATAACCAGTAATAACACTACTGTCTGTCTATAAATAACCAGTAATAACACTACTGTCTGTCTATAAATAACCAGTAACAACACTACTGTCTGTCTATAAATAACCAGTAATAACACTACTGTCTGTCTATAGATAACCAGTAATAACACTACTGTCTGTCTATAAATAACCAGTAATAACACTACTGTCTGTCTATAGATAACCAGTAATAACACTACTGTCTGTCTATAAATAACCAGTAATAACACTACTGTCTGTCTATAAATAACCAGTAACAACACTACTGTCTGTCTATAAATAACCAGTAACAACACTACTGTCTGTCTATAAATAACCAGTAATAACACTACTGTCTGTCTATAGATAACCAGTAATAACACTACTGTCTGTCTATAAATAACCAGTAATAACACTACTGTCTGTCTATAAATAACCAGTAATAACACTACTGTCTGTCTATAGATAACCAGTAATAACACTACTGTCTGTCTATAAATAACCAGTAATAACACTACTGTCTGTCTATAAATAACCAGTAATAGCTATACTGTCTGTCTATAGATAACCAGTAATAACACTACTGTCTGTCTATAAATAACCAGTAATAACACTACTGTCTGTCTATAGATAACCAGTAATAACACTAATGTCTGTCTATAAATAACCAGTAATAACACTACTGTCTGTCTATAAATAACCAGTAATAACACTACTGTCTGTCTATAGATAACCAGTAACAACACTACTGTCTGTCTATAGATAACCAGTAATAACACTACTGTCTGTCTATAAATAACCAGTAATAACACTACTGTCTGTCTATAGATAACCAGTAATAGCTCTACTGTCTGTCTATAGATAACCAGTAATAACACTACTCTCTGTCTATAAATAACCAGTAATAACACTACTGTCTGTCTATAAATAACCAGTAATAACACTACTGTCTGTCTATAAATAACCAGTAATAACACTACTGTCTGTCTATAGATAACCAGTAATAACACTACTGTCTGTCTATAAATAACCAGTAATAACACTACTGTCTGTCTATAGATAACCAGTAATAACACTACTGTCTGTCTATAAATAACCGGTAATAACACTACTGTCTGTCTATAGATAACCAGTAATAACACTACTGTCTGTCTATAAATAACCAGTAATAACACTACTGTCTGTCTATAAATAACCGGTAATAACACTACTGTCTGTCTATAGATAACCAGTAATAACACTACTGACTGTCTATAGATAACCAGTAATAACACTACTGTCTGTCTATAGTTAACCAGTAACAACACTACTGTCTGTCTATAGATAACCAGTAATAACACTACTGTCTGTCTATAAATAACCAGTAATAACACTACTGTCTGTCTATAGATAACCAGTAATAACACTACTGTCTGTCTATAGATAACCAGTAATAACACTACTGTCTGTCTATAGATAACCAGTAATAACACTACTGTCTGTCTATAGATAACCAGTAATAACACTACTGTCTGTCTATAGATAACCAGTAATAACACTACTGTCTGTCTATAGATAACCAGTAACAACACTACTGTCTGTCTATAAATAACCAGTAATAACACTACTGTCTGTCTATAAATAACCAGTAATAACACTACTGTCTGTCTATAAATAACCAGTAATAACACTACTGTCTGTCTATAGATAACCAGTAACAACACTACTGTCTGTCTATAAATAACCAGTAATAACACTACTGTCTGTCTATAAATAACCAGTAATAACACTACTGTCTGTCTATAAATAACCAGTAATAACACTACTGTCTGTCTATAAATAACCAGTAATAACACTACTGTCTGTCTATAGATAACCAGTAATAACACTACTGTCTGTCTATAAATAACCAGTAATAACACTACTGTCTGTCTATAGATAACCAGTAATAACACTACTGTCTGTCTATAGATAACCAGTAATAACACTACTGTCTGTCTATAGATAACCAGTAATAACACTACTGTCTGTCTATAGATAACCAGTAATAACACTACTGTCTGTCTATAGATAACCAGTAATAACACTACTGTCTGTCTATAGATAACCAGTAATAGCTCTACTGTCTGTTAGTAAGCGTGCATAGCTACATATGTATGTCCAGTCATTATGTCATTTGGTTAGAGGATCAGGATCGATGGAGTCATGCTGCCAGTTAGAAGTGAGGGGGTCAAAGGTTACAATGGGCATTGAGGATGTGGAGGAGGAGTGATCGTCATGGAGAAGGGATAAGGCTTCCCAAATGGAACCCTATTCCCTTTATAGTGCACTACTTTTGACCAGGGACCATAGGGCTCTAGGGACCATAGGGCTCTGGTAAAAAGTAATGCAATATACAGGCAATAGGGTTCCATTTGGGACGTAACCCGGTTGGTTTGTACAGAGGAGGAGGATGTGAATAAAGAGATTCAGAGGTTTCTAATAGATCCACACGGTTGATGGGAACAATCGATCCGACGGACAAAAACGTTTTTTGTTTAAGAGTCCATTAGCTATCTAAAATGGGAATGAGGAAGTATCTATGTATCCAAGGACTGCTGAGTCTAAACTATTTATTTAAATGCAGATGTTGTAAATGCTCTACTCCGATGGCCTTCACTGTGAGTGCAGTAGCAATGTGACACCGTTACTATAGGAGATGGTTTTCCATGCAGCAGTCCTCCATTAACACTTTGTTCACTTCTTTCACATTAAACACCTTCATTTACTTAGAAAGGTGACTTGTATCTACTACATGTAGACAAGAATGTAGACATGGAATCCACCACCAAGGTACCCTGGACAGCTCCAGACCCCTACACCATACAGACTGACAGGCCTTCCAGACCCCTACACCATACAGACTGACAGACTGACAGACTGACAGACCCCTACACCATACAGACTGACAGACTTACAGGCCTTCCAGACCCCTACACCAGACAGACTGACAGGCCTTCCAGACCCCTACACCAGACAGACTGACAGGCCTTCCAGGCCCCTACACCATACAGACTGACAGACTGACAGGCCTTCCAGACCCCTACACCATACAGACTGACAGCCTGACAGACTGACAGGCCTTCCAGACCCCTACACCATACAGACTGATAGACTGACAGACTGACAGGCCTTCCATACCCCTACACCATACAGACGGACAGACTGACAGACTGACAGGCCTTCCAGACCCCTACACCATACAGACGGACAGACTGTAACACAGAGAGACATGCAGAACAGACAGGGGTCTAATCTACATAGATTCTACACAAGTTCTACAGCAGAGAAGGGCTAGCAGTGAGCACACACCAACACAGGGGGTTAGGGTAGATGGGAGTGTCAGGGTAAACCAACACAGGGGGTAAGGGTAGATGGGAGTGTCAGGGTAAACCAACACAGGGGGTTAGGGTAGATGGGAGTGTCAGGGTAAACCAACACAGGGGGTAAGGGTAGATGGGAGTGTCAGGGTAAACCAACACAGGGGGTTAGGGTAGATGGGAGTGTCAGGGTAAACCAACACAGGGGGTTAGGGTAGATGGGAGTGTCAGGGTAAACCAACACAGGGGGTAAGGGTAGATGGGAGTGTCAGGGTAAACCAACACAGGGGGTAAAGGTAGATGGGAGTGTCAGGGTAAACCAACACAGGGGGTAAGGGTAGATGGGAGTGTCAGGGTAAACCAACACAGGGGGTAAGGGTAGATGGGAGTGTCAGGGTAAACCAACACAGGGGGTAAGGGTAGATGGGAGAGTCAGGGTAAATCTACAGTATGTTTCACTACAACATCTCACTCCCAGCTACAAACCTAAGTAGCTATTCTGGGCTATGTCCTCAAACACGGGCCGGCTGGAGTGTGGCTCCAGAGTTTTGTACACCAGGGCATCTTCATCAGGACTAGCCATGAACAAGAGCCCTGTGGCCCGAGAGAGAAAGAGAGAGAGAGGAAGTGTGGGGGGGGGGGGGGGGGGGTGGAGGAGAGGTGGCGAGGGGGAACAGTGACCAAGAGAGAGAGAGAGAGAGAGAGAAAGAAAGGGGGGGGGGGAGCGGGAGTGCAGGTGAGAAAGAACAGTGCTGTGATTGTGTGTGTTCTTCTTCCTGGTATCGCAGTGGTTTGTGGGTAAACCACTGGTACCCAACAGAAGGACGACAAGACTGACTCACACTGGACCCAAAACTAGATCTGTTTCTGATTTTTAGCCAACTTCTCACACATGTACTGTATGGCATTGGCATGACAACAGAGTAGTTCGCTAAAGTACAAGCTGATCTGCGACCAGTCTATAACAAGCCCTGATGACTGTGGGATAATAATATTCCAATCCTCTTAAGTGTTATTATATTGTCATATTTCTGACCCATGATTGGTCCATTCATACGGTAGCTACTTGGTGTGGGAAAGCATTCAGAACATTGAGGTGGAGTGGAGCTGTCTGGATTCAGCTCTGGTGAGTCACACTCCCTCTTACACAGAGCAGGGTCAGGGATGGCCCCTACGGACTGCAGAGAAACCAAGGGTCTGAAATGACACCCTATTCTCTGCCTAGTCCACTCATAAGCAGTCCACTATATAAAGGTATAGGGCGCCATTTGGGACGCATCCCCAGGACTTCCCCCCTGGTCTGCACTACACCAGTCTGGACCGGTTTAATCCAGGCTTGTCTGCCTTTCTACAGCCACGTTGGCAGCTACCCTGAGTCCTCTAGGTCTGGGGGTATTTATTTTGGGTACAGTGTGTCGTCAGTCTGTTGTTGTTGTTGTTGTCCTTCCCTGGCCCTCTCTCCTGTCCTGTCCTGTGCTCAGTGATCTCCGGAGGGACAGGGCAGCAGGCTGGTGGCTGTGTGAGAGGAGCAGCCGAGGGCAGGGACGGTCCTACCCAGGTAACTATGTGAGGGAACTGGGATCAGCTGAGCGTTCAGCTGTTTCTCATCCGCCACCTCATAAGGCCCGTCGTCATAGAAACCAAGATCCAACAGAGTCTGGTTTAGCAGCTGGACACGCATCTCTCCTGGAAGGAACAGAGTTAGAGGACACAGACAGACAGACAGACAGGCAGGCAGACAGACAGACAGACAGACAGACAGACAGACAGACAGACAGACAGACAGACAGACAGACAGACAGACAGACAGACAGACAGACACAGACACAGACAGACACAGACAGATAGACTCAGACACAGACAGACACAGACAGACAGACAGACAGACAGACAGACAGACAGACAGACAGACAGACACAGACAGACAGACAGACACAGACAGACAGAAACACAGACACAGACACAGACAGACAGACAGACAGACAGACAGACAGACAGACAGACAGACAGACAGACAGACAGACAGACAGACAGACACAGACAGACACAGAAAGACTCACAAACACAGACAGACATACACACAGACACACAGAAAGACATGCGTACACAGACAAGCACGCACACGCACAGACAAGCACCCACACACACACACACACACACACACACACACAGAGAGAGAGAGCGACAACTCCCACACACACCTTTTTTTAAACACATAGATATCCACAGGACAATGTAATCAATGGGGTTACACAATGTTAATGTCAAGTACCATATGATGTTAATTGTTACTCCACCTAAGGCCTGTATAACATATGATACAGTGATCCATAATTCATATTGATCACTGATGTCTGACTATGGCAGTTCCATCAATCAGCCCAATAACTAACTGCTGGCAATCAATCATTTTGATCCATCAGTATGACTACTAAGGCCAATCAGTATATTGATTAGCTTATAAATCAATGATTTGCCCAAGGATGGAAATGCAATTTTATGAAAACTGAATTATGACTTTTGGGTAGTTTTTATAACGATCTGCTGTTTGACATGTGTCTCTGGGCATGAGCTCAGCTAGCTAATGTTACAATTATGCTGCTTAATCCATTTAGTGAGGCAGTTTCCTCTTTCTTTGATTAGACCACATTTGAGGTCTAAAACAAATCTGACAACAAGCTTAGATTTTTTGTGAACTCTCATTTTAATCACCTCAGGTGTCAGTCTCAACTATTCAACCTTCATTTATACAGGTTTGTCTCATTGAGATAAAAAAAATAGTATGTCACCGTACCTTTCCAGTTGTACGTTCCTGGAGCTCCGAACATGATATATTGGTTGTCAGGTGTGAAGGCGGCAGACATGCCCTGCTGACAGAAGCCAAACTGTTCGTGTCCCTGGGGTCGCCCCTCACAGAACTTCCACTCCCCTCCATCCAGGTCGTCCCTTTCTGTCAGGTCCTCACTCAGGACGTAGCAACGCCCAATGGGGTCCCGCGTCTCCGACGGCAGGCCCACACGGTGACGAAGCTCATACAGGTGGGCACAGGTCTGGAGAGGGGCAGGGGGATAGCACCATATCAGTGACTGGAAGAAATGGTCTCGTATATACTACAGACAAAGTTTGATCTCAGATCTGTTTGTGAGCACGTCTAGAGAAGCTGGCTACCGTAAGTAACTGGAAGAGACGGTCCACTACATACATAGCCTGGTCTGGTGAGAGGCAGAACCAGTAGTAGTACAATCTCAGCATTGGGCCCTGGTCTACTTATTACAGTACAGACATAGCCTGGTCTACTTATTACAGTACAGACATAGCCTGGTCTACTTATTACAGTACAGACACATCCTGGTCTACTTACTACAGTACAGACATAGCCTGGTCTACTTACTACAGTACAGACATAGCCTGGTCTACTTATTACAGTACAGACATAGCCTGGTCTACTTATTACAATACAGACATAGCCTGGTCTACTTATTACAGTACAGACATAGCCTGGTCTACTTATTACAATACAGACATAGCCTGGTCTACTTATTACAGTACAGACATAGCCTGGTCTACTTATTACAGTACAGACATAGCCTGGTCTACTTACTACAGTACAGACATAGCCTGGTCTACTTATTACAGTACAGACATAGCCTGGTCTACTTATTACAGTACAGACATAGCCTGGTCTACTTATTACAGTACAGACATAGCCTGGTCTACTTATTACAGTACAGACATAGCCTGGTCTACTTATTACAGTACAGACATAGCCTGGTCTACTTATTCCAGTACAGACATAGCCTGGTCTACTTATTACAGTACAGACATAGCCTGGTCTACTTATTCCAGTACAGACATAGCCTGGTCTACTTATTACAGTACAGACACATCCTGGTCTACTTATTACAGTACAGACATAGCCTGGTCTACTTATTACAGTACAGACATAGCCTGGTCTACTTATTCCAGTACAGACATAGCCTGGTCTACTTATTACAGTACAGACATAGCCTGGTCTACTTATTACAGTACAGACATAGCCTGGTCTACTAACTACAGTACAGACATAGCCTGGTCTACTTATTACAGTACAGACATAGCCTGGTCTACTTACTACAGTACAGACATAGCCTGGTCTACTTATTACAGTACAGACATAGCCTGGTCTACTAACTACAGTACAGACATAGCCTGGTCTACTTATTACAGTACAGACATAGCCTGGTCTACTAACTACAGTACAGACATAGCCTGGTCTACTTATTACAGTACAGACATAGCCTGGTCTACTTATTACAGTACAGACATAGCCTGGTCTACTTACTACAGTACAGACATAGCCTGGTCTACTTACTACAGTACAGACATAGCCTGGTCTACTTATTACAGTACAGACATAGCCTGGTCTACTTATTACAGTACAGACATAGCCTGGTCTACTTACTACAGTACAGACATAGCCTGGTCTACTTATTACAGTACAGACATAGCCTGGTCTACTTACTACAGTACAGACATAGCCTGGTCTACTTACTACAGTACAGACATAGCCTGGTCTACTTACTACAGTACAGACATAGCCTGGTCTACTTATTACAGTACAGACATAGCCTGGTCTACTTACTACAGTACAGACATAGCCTGGTCCCAGATATGTTTGTGCGGTCTTGCCAACTCCTATGGCACAATGACAATAACCCTAGGAGCAGAAACTGATCTGGGACCAGGGCCCAGACTACTACAGACATGCTTAGTACCAGGAGTTTTCCTTTTACTTACCACCACCTTTCCTCCAATCCCCTGGCTCTTGACTGTTACTCCTAGCCACTGGTTGTCCTTGCTCTCACTCTCAAGGTTTACATCTCCATCGATGTCCACTCGCTCGCAGTCAAACTCCTCGCCTTCGATCGGACAGCGGTACAGGGCGCCAGGACGCTGTCTCCGCATGAGGCCCAGTCCTCTGGCCCGGGGAGCCCCCACCAGTATCCTGGAAGACACAACACATCAGATCGTTACTGGGAGCACAGTCTCATGACTGACCCAGACACAATCTATATAGTATATGACCAGAGCACAGTCTCATGACAGACCCAGACACAATCTACAGTCGTGGTCAAAAGTTTTGAGAATGACACAAATCTTTAATTTTCACAATGTCTGCTGCCTCAGTTTTTTTGATGACAATTTGCATATACTCCAGAATGTTATGAAGAGTGATCAGATGAATTGCAATTAATTGCAAAGTCCCTCTTTGCCATGAAAATGAACTTAATCCCCCAAAACATGTCCACTGCATTTCAGCCCTGCCACAAAAGGACCAGTTGACATCATGTCAGTGATTCTCTCGTTAACACAGGTGAGAGTGTGGACGAGGACAAGGCTGGAGATCACTCTGTCATGCTGATTGAGTTAGAATAACAGACTGGAAGCTTTAAAAGGAGGGTGGTGCTTGAAATCATTGTTCTTCCTCTGTTAACCATGGTTACCTGCAAGGAAACAAATGCCGTCATCATTGCTTTGCACAAAAAGGGCTTCACAGGCAAGGATATTGCTGCTAGTAAGATTGCACCTAAATCAACCATTTATCGGATCATCAAGAACTTCAAGGAGAGAGGTTCAATTGTTGTGAAGAAGGCTTCAGGGCGCCCAAGAAAGTCCAGCAAGCGCCAGGACCGTCTCCTAAAGTTGATTCAGCTACGGGATCGAGGCACCACCAGTGCAGAGCTTGCTCAGGAATGGCAGCAGGCAGGTGTGAGTGCATCTGCACGCACAGTGAGGCGAAGACTTTTGGAGGATGGCCTGGTGTCAAGAAGGGCAGTGAGGAAGCCACTTCTCTCCATGAAAAACATCAGGGACAGACTGATATTCTGCAAAAGGTACAGGGATTGGACTGCTGAGGACTGGAGTAAAGTAATTTTCTCTGATGAATCCCCTTCCCGATTGTTTGGGGAATCTGGAAAAAAGCTTGTCCGGAGAAGAAAAGGTAAGCGCTACCATCAGTCCTGTGTCATGCCAACCGTAAAGCATCCTGAGACAATTCATGTGTGGGGTTGCTTCTCAGCCAAGGGAGTGGGCTCACTCACAATGTTGCCTAAGAACACAGCCATGAATAAAGAATGGTACCAACACATCCTCCGAGAGCAACTTCTCCCAACCAATCAAGAACAGTTTGGTGATGAACAATGCCTTTTCCAGCATGATGGAGCATCTTGCCATAAGGCAAAAGTGATAACTAAGTGGCTCGGGGAACAAAACATCAACATTTTGGGTCCATGGCCAGGAAACTCCCCAGATCTTAATCCCATTGAGAACTTGTGGTCAATCCTCAAGAGGCGGGTAGACAAACAAAAACCCACAAATTCTGACAAACTCCAAGCATTGATTATGCAAGAATGGCCTGCCATCAGTCAGGATGTGGCCCAGAAGTTAATTGACAGCATGCCAGGGCGGATTGCAGAGGTCTTGAAAAAGAAGGGTCAACACTGCAAATATTGACTCTTTGCATAAACTTAATGTAATTGTCAATAAAAGCCTTTGACACTTATGGAAGGCTTGTAATTATACTTCAGTATACCATAGTAACATCTGACAAAAATATCTAAAAACACTGAAGCAGCAAACTTTGTGAAGACCAATACTTGTGCCATTCTCAAAACTTTTGACCACGACTGTATATAGTAGCCGGCCAGAACACAGTCTCATGACTGACCCAGACACAATCTATTGAGTAGCTGGCCAGAGCACAGTCTCATGACTGACCCAGACACAATCTATTGAGTAGCTGGCCAGAGCACAGTCTCATGACTGACCCAGACACAATCTATTGAGTAGCTGGCCAGAGCACAGTCTCATGACTGACCCAGACACAATCTATTGAGTAGCTGGCCAGAGCACAGTCTCATGACTGACCCAGACACAATCTTTTGAGTAGCTGGCCAGAGCACAGTCTCATGACTGACCCAGACACAATCTATTGAGTAGCTGGCCAGAGCACAGTCTCATGACTGACCCAGACACAATCTTTTGAGTAGCTGGCCAGAGCACAGTCTCATGACTGACCCAGACACAATCTATTGAGTAGCTGGCCAGAGCACAGTCTCATGACTGACCCAGACACAATCTATTGAGTAGCTGGCCAGAGCACAGTCTCATGACTGACCCAGACACAATCTATTGAGTAGCTGGCCAGAGCACAGTCTCATGACTGACCCAGACACAATCTTTTGAGTAGCTGGCCAGAGCACAGTCTCATGACTGACCCAGACACAATCTATTGAGTAGCCGGCCAGAACATGCAAGATTTGGTTCTTGGTTCATGCCATTTTTTTGCAAACACTTTAATCCAAAGCAATTTACATCAGTGAGTGCATACAATTGAGTATATATGACCCAAGCTGGGATTCAGTATTTGACTGGGAGCATGGCTACAGGTCCGGGAGTGTTTCCTGGCCATATCACCTGACCAGGAAACACTCAGGGCACAATACCGTAGTTATATGGCTTTTATTGGGACCTGGGCCCCTGTTCACTGTCACGATCGTTGGAGGAAGTGGACCAATGCGCAGCGGTGATGAGTGAACATACTTTTATTATATTTACCACACAAAAAACAAAACAACAAAACGATACGTGAAGTCCTAGGTAACAGACACAAACCATACACGGAACAAGATCCCACAAAACACTGTGGAAAACAGGCTGCCTAAGTATGGTTCCCAATCAGAGACAACAAGCAACAGCTGACACTCGTTGCCTCTGATTGAGAACCACCCCGGCCAACACAGAAAACACATCAGCTAGATAAAGAACCTAGAACACAAATACATAGAAACTACACACCCTGGCTCAACATAACAGAGTCCCAGAGCCAGGGCGTGACATTCACGAAGCATCACAGAGTAGGAGTGCTGATCTATGATCAGTTTTGCCACTTAGATTATACTGAATAAGATTATATGGACAGGGAGGACCTGATCCTAGATCTGAGACACTTTATAAATACGGTCGCTGGAGTTGTTCCTGCATGGTCAGGTCACGTGGTCAGGAAACAGGAAACACCCTACTGAGATATTTTAGATGTTGTGTATTTGACGTGTTGTTTACAACAACAACCTCAGTTACTTTCGGGCGAGGTCACTATTCACCAACACGCAAAGCTACAGTAGCCTGTCAATATATTACTACAAGGTAGTTTCCTAACACTGATACTACTACGTGTTTATCATGATTCTTTCCCTCTCCTATCTTTTGTAACCGTTGGGGACCCAGAAAAAGGTATTTGTTTTCAGTGCTGTGGTGGGTGCTGATATTTTGGGGTCGTGGTTCTGGCCTTATACGGCTGGCTGGTCCAGGCAGGGGGCTATTTAAAACTCACTGTTGAACCACATTCCACCCAACCAACCCTCTCCTCTCTGGCACAAGGGCACGGAAGCAAGACACAGAGAAACACAGTGAGAGAGGGGGCGAAAGAGAGGGAGAGATAGAGAGAGAGAGAGAGAGAGAGAGAGAGAGAGAGAGAGAGAGAGAGAGAGAGAGAGAGAGAGAGAGAGAGAGAGAGAGAGAGAGAGAGAGGCCAATGGATGGGGAGAGAGAGAGAGAAAAAAACAGAGAGAACGAGAGAGAGAGAGAGAGAGACAGAGGGGAAAGAGAGAGAGAGAGAGAGAGAGAGAGAGAGAGAGAGAGAGAGAGAGAGAGAGAGAGAGGAGAGAGAGAGAGAGAGAAGAGAGCGAGAGAGGAGAGAGAGAGCAAAGAAAATTGAACTCACAGGAGAAAACATTTAAAAGTAAAAAATGACTGTTTTTATTGGCAGTTTCAAACACTGTCTCCTGTTTCATGCCTATTGGACCAATTCATTAGTTTGGGAGGGTTTTGTCTGATATTGATATGTGCAAGCAGCACACGATATTACAGCTTTCCCAACTGTCCCGCTGGCTATAAATATGGGTTAGCTGATAGCACTAAAGAAACGGATGGAGGGGAGGAGGGATGGAGGGGTGGAGGGGTGGAGGGGAGGAGGGATGGAGGGATGGAGGGGTGGAGGGGTGGAGGGGAGGAGGGAAGGAGGGGTAGAGGGGAGGAGGGGAGGAGGGATGGAGGGGTGGAGGGGAGGAGGGGTGGAGGGATGGAAGGGTGGAGGGGGAGGAGGGATGGAAGGGTGGAGGGGAGGAGGGGTGGAGGGGTGGAGGGATGGAGGGGAGGAGGGATGGAGGGGTGGAGGGGTGGAGGGGAGGAGGGGAGGAGGGATGGAGGGATGGAGGGGTGGAGGGGTGGAGGGGAGGAGGGAAGGAGGGGTAGAGGGGAGGAGGGGAGGAGGGGAGGAGGGGAGGAGGGATGGAGGGGTGGAGGGGAGGAGGGGAGGAGGGATGGAGGGGTGGAGGGGTGGAGGGGAGGAGGGGAGGAGGGATGGAGGGGTGGAGGGGAGGAGGGATGGAGGGGTGGAGGGGTGGAGGGGTGGAGGGAGGAGGGATGGAGGGATGGAGGGGTGGAGGGGAGGAGGGATGGAGGGGAGGAGGGATGGAGGGGAGGAGGGGAGGAGGGGAGGAGGGGAGGAGGGATGGAGGGGAGGAGGGATGGAGGGGAGGAGGGGAGGAGGGGAGGAGGGATGGAGGGGAGGAGGGGAGGAGGGGAGGAGGGATGGAGGGGAGGAGGGGAGGAGGGATGGAGGGGTGGAGGGGTGGAGGGGAGGAGGGATGGAGGGGATATGCTGACACACAGGCAGACTCACACACACACACACTCTTCCTTACCACTACCACCTAGCCAGGTCTCCAGTCAGTCAGACAGTACAGCTTTTGCTTTTCAACATCTTATTGTTATTTATTGAAATAACGAGGACTAAGGCGTAAAGGTCACAGTGATGAGTGTTAAAGGGGGAAAAAGTGGTAAAAAAAAGCAAATGGCAGTGTGATAAATGACATGTAGCTTATTGAGGGAGGTATTGGGGGCAAGCCTGTATACTACATCGCCATAGTCCAGTATTGGCAGAATAGTCATTTTTACAAGGGTATGCTTGGCAGAGTGGGTGACGGATACTTTTGTTGCGGTACAGGAAACCAATTCTGGATTTAACTTTAGACTGAAGGTGGGTATGGAATGAGATCAGTCCAGCCATGTACCGTGCATTCGGAAAGTATTCGACCCCTTGACTTTTTCCACACATTGTTAAGTTACAGCCTAATTCTAAAATGGATTAAATTGTTTTTTTCCCCTCATCAATCTACACGCAATACCCCATAATGACAAAGCGAAAACATTTTTTTTTTTGTGCAAATGTATAAAAAAGTAAAAAACTGAAATGCCTTATGTACATAAGTATTCAGACCTTTTGCTATGAGACTCAAAATTGAGCTCAGGTGCATCCTGTTATAATTGATCATCCTTGAGATGTTCACTGCTAGGCAAATCCCTGCCTTAACTTAGCTCATTGGTCACCATAGCAACACCCATCCGTAGTCTGCGCTCCAGCAGGTATATCTCACTGGTCATCCCCAAAGCCAACACCTCCTTTGGCCGCCATTCCTTCCAGTTCTCTGCTGCCAATGACTGGAACAAACTGCAAAAATCTCTGAAGCTGGAGACTCTTATCTCCCTCACTAACTTTAAGCATCAGTTGTCAGGGCACCTTACCGATCACTGCACCTGTACACAGCCCATCTGAAATTAAGCCACCCCACTACCTCATCCCCATATTGTTATTTATTTTGCTCATTTGCACCCCAGTATCTCTATTTGCACATCATCTCTTGCACATCTATCATTCTAGTGTTAATACTAATTGTAATTATTTTGCACTATAGCCTATTTATTGCCTTACCTCCATAACTTACTACATTTGCACACACTGTATATATATTTTCTGTTTGTATTTTTGACTTTATGTTTTGTTTTACCCCATATGTAACTCTGTGTTGTTGTTTTTATCGCACTGCTTTGCTTTATCTTGGCCAGGTCGCAGTTGTAAATGAGAACTTGTTCTCAACTGGCTTACCTGGTTAAATAAAGGTTAAATAAAAAAAATAAAAAAAATGACTGACTGATAGGACTATTAAAGATACCATACCAGTCTAACGTTTGGACACACCTACTCATTCAAGTTTATTTTTTATTTTGGCTATTTTCTACATTGTAGAATAATAGTGAATATATCAAAACAATGAAATAACACATATGGAATCATGCAGTAACCAAAACAGTGTTTTTGAGATTCTTCAAATAGCCGCCCTTTGTCTTGATGACAGCTTTGCACACTCTTGGCATTCTCTCAACCAGCTTCACCTGGAATGCTTTTCCAACAGTCTTGAAGGAGTTCCCACATATGCTGAGCACTTGTTGGCTGCTTTGCCTTCACTCTGTGGTCCGACTCATCCCAAACCATCTCAATTGGGTTGAGGTCGGGCGATTGTGGAGGCTAGGTCATCTGATGCAGCGCTCCATCACTCTCCTTCTTGGTAAAATAGCCCTTACACAGCCTGGAGGTGTGTTGGGTCATTGTCCTGTTGAAAAACAAATGATAGTCCCACTAAGCCCAAACCAGATGGGATGGTGTCTCGCTGCAGAATGCTATGGTAGCCATGCTGGTTAAGTGTGCCTTGAATTCTAAATAAATCACAGACAGTGTCACCAGCAAAACACCCCCACACCATAACACCTCCTCCTCCATGCTTTACGGTGGGAAATACACATGCAGAGATCATCCGTTCACCCACACTACGTCTCACAAAGACACGGCGGTTGGAACCAAAATTCTCCAATTTGGACTCCAGACCAAAGGACAGATTTCCACCGGTCTAATGTCCATTGCTCGTGTTTCTTGGCCCAAACAGGTATCTTCTTATTATTGGTGTCCTTTAGTAGTGGCCTCATTCACGTAGTCCCCTCTGAACAGTTGATGTTGTGACTTGAACCCTGTGAAGCATTTTTTTGGGCTGCAATTTATGAGAGGTAACTCTGGGTCTTCCTTTCCTATGGTGGTCCTCATGAGATCCATTTTCATCATAGTTCTTGATGGTTTTTACGACTGCACTTGAAGAAACTTTCAAAGTTCTTGACATATCCCGTATTGACTGACCTTCATGTCTTAAAGTAATGATGGACTGTCATTTCTCTTTGCTTATTTGAGCTGTTCTTGCCATAATATGGACTTGGTCTTTTACCAAATAGGGCTATCTTCTGTATACCACCCTTATCTCATTTTCGTTGGCACCAAAAGTTTAAAAACTGTTGATAGGGGACAGAATGCGGTCGGACCATCATATAATTGGCATATACATTACTCTTACTGAATTTCCACGTGGGTGAGGATATTGGAAATGTATTCAAAGCCTATTGGATGATAATTTATTTTTAACTAGGACAAGGGAATTTATAACTGACTTTTTCCAACATAACATAGGTACAGCAAATCCCCTTATTGTATGGGACACCTTTAAATGTGCCTTTAGAGGCCATGCAATTCAGTACTCATCTCAAAAACAAAAGCAATTTAGGTCAAAAGAGTTTATACTAACAAAGGAAATAGAAAGTCTAACTGAACAGATAGATGGCAATAAAAACTGTAACATAGAGGCTCAGAATAAATTAGAGGAAAAACAAAAAGGAATGGAGAAACTTATTCAAGAAACATCAAGTGTAATATATTATAAAAATAAAGCAAACTGGATGGAATATGGGGAAAAATGCACCAAATTCTTTTTTAATCTTCAACATAGGAATGCTACCAAAAATAATTTAATGAAATTGGTTACAATTGACGGAGCAACCCATGATTCACTAAATTATATTTTGAAGGAGGAAACAAGGTACTTTAAGCATATGTTTTCGTTTCAGTCGCCTCCATCTCCTCTAACTGAAGCTAATTGTAGAGATTTTTTTTTATTGATAATGTAAAATTAACAGCCAAACAGAAAGACTCATGTGAAGGTGAAATTACAGAGGAGGAACTTCTGGATGCAATTAAAGACTTTAAGTCTCCAGGGTTGGATGGCATACCAGTCGAAGTATACCAAACCTTTTTTGATATACTAAGAGGACCGCTATTAGCATGTTTTAACCACTCCTATGTAAATGGTAGATTATCTGACACTCAAGAAGAAGATCTCATTATTACCGAAACAGGATACAAGTGAAAAATATAAAGATCCAGTCCATTTAAAAAATTGGAGGCCCCTTACACTTCAGTGTTGTGATGCAAAAATTCTAGCAAAATGTATAGTGCATAGAATTAAAAAGGTATTGTCGGATATTATTCATTCTAATCAGACAGGTTTTTTACAAGGAAGATACATTGGAGATAATATAAGGCAAGTATTGGAAACAATAGAACATTATGGAAAATCGGAGAAACCAGGTCTGCTATTCATAGCAGACTTCGAAAAGGCATTTGATAAAGTACGACTGGGGTTTATATATAAATGCCTGGAGCATTTCAATTTTGGTGAATCTCTTATAAAATGGGTCAAAATCATGTATAGTAACCCTAGGTGTAAAATAGTAAATAATGGCTATTTCTCAGAGTAAGGCTGCAAGAGGAGTGAAACAAGGTTGTCCACTATCGGCATATCTATTTATTGTGGCCATCGAGATGTTAGCTATTAAAATCAGATCGAACAATAATATCAGGGGATTAGAAATCCAGGGCTTAAAAACAAAGGTGTCATTGTACGCTGATGATTCATGTTTTCTTATAAATCCACAACTATAATCACTCCACAGCCTCATAAAGGATCTAGATACATTTTCTAACCTCTCTGGATTACAACCAAATTATGACAAATGTACTATATTAGGTATTGGATCAATAAAAAATACAATTTTTACATTGCCATGTAGTTTACCAATAAAATGGTCTGATGGTGATGTGGATATACTCAGAATACATATCCCAAAGGAAATAAATGATCTCACTTCAATACATTTTAATAGAAAGTTAGCAAAAATAGATAAGATCTTGCTACCATGGAAAGGTGGGTGCCTGTCAATTTGTGGAAAAATCACCCTGATTAACTCTTTAGTATTATCCCAGTTTACCTATTTGCTTATGGTCTTGCCTACGCCTAGCGAACAGTTTTTTAGATTATATGAGAAAAAAATATTCCATTTTATTTGGAACGGCAAGCCAGACAAAATTAAACGGGCCTATTTATATAATGAATATGAATTCGGAGGACAGAAATGATTAAATATTAAAGCATTAGACCTATCACTAAAAGCTTCAGTCATACAAAAGTTATACTTAAATCCGAACTGGTTCTCTAGCAAATTAGTAAGATTGTCTCACCCAATGTTCAAGAATGGCCTTTTTCCCTTTATTCAGATTACAACCTCTCACTTTCAGTTATTTGAAAAGGAAATAATCTCCCAAATATCACTATTTCTAAAACAAGCAATAGAAAATTGGTTGCAATTTCAATTTAATCCTCCAGAAACGACAGAACAAATAATGCAACAAATATTGTGGTTAAACTCAAATATACTAATTGACAAAAAAACTTTTTTTTTTGACAAAATTTTTAAAAAGGTATAATCTTTGTAAATGATATCATCGGTAGGACTGGTGGAGTTATGTCGCACATGCAGCTAACAAAAACATATGGAAATGTCTGCTCTACCCAGAATTACAACCAAATAATTGCAGCCTTACCGCAAAAATGGAAGAGGAAAGTGGAAGGAGGAGAAAGTAAGGAACTTGTCTGTCAGCCTTGCATTAAAGAACATAATTGGTTAAGGAAAACTGTGATAAATAAAAAGGAATATCAGTTCATTTAAGGACCAAAGGATTGACAGCCGTCCCATATAGATTGCAAAATAGTTGGGAAGAGATTTTTGACGTACCGATCCCATGGCATAGTGTTTATGAACTGATATGCAAAACGACACCGGATTCAAAACTTAGAATCTTTCAATTTAAATTATTATATAAAATTATTGCTACCAATAGAATGTTATTTATATGGGGGATACAATCTTCCCAGCTCTGCAGATTTTGCTGCGAAGAGACAGAATCATTAGATCATTTGTTTTGGTACTGTCCATTTGTAGCTTGTTTTTGGACACAGGTCCAGGAATGGCTAAAGGATTGCAATATTTACCTGGAGCTAACCCTGCAGATAGCACTACTGGGTGATCTGAAAAGTCATAGTCAATCGATCAATAACATAATAATACTATTAGCAACTATGTTTATTTTCAATTCACAATCTGTAGAAACAATGAGAATAGAAAGGTTCAGAACTTTTGTAAGACATCACAGTACAGTTGAAATATATATGGCAAATAGAAATCCTATATGGATGGTGTTAAAAGATAGACGGGAGATGTTAAATGGAATTGAAGGATGAGACTAATAACAACTAATAACAAACAATAACAAGATAACTAATAATGTAGGCATGCTGTGTCCATAATAAGTGTATGGGTTGTAGGTTGGGAGCTTTTGTGAAAGAGCACAGTTAGAAAGATATGGCATATAGAAGCAAACCGGACGGACATCATGAAAATGATCGGAGAGGTTGAGAGTAGAAGAAGTTCAGGAGAAAGAACAAACAAAATGTAATTACTGTAAAATTGACTGTGTCCATAAAATGTAGATAGTGGGTATGGGCTGGAAGTAGAGGCCTAGGCATTGTTGTTCACTAGTTTACTCCAAGTGGGGAAAGGGTGGCGGGGTTGGAAAGTAATAAAGGAGAATATATTTTTTTTTTTTAAGGATACAGTGGGGGAAAAAAGTATTTAGTCAGCCACCAATTGTGCAAGTTCTCCCACTTAAAAAGATGAGAGAGGCCTGTAATTTTCATCATAGGTACACGTCAACTATGACAGACAAAATAAGATTTTCTTTCTCCAGAAAATCACATTGTAGGATTTTTTATGAATTTATTTGCAAATTATGGTGGAAAATAAGTATTTGGTCAATAACAAAAGTTTCTCAATACTTTGTTATATACCCTTTGTTGGCAATGACACTGGTCAAACATTTTCTGTAAGTCTTCACAAGGTTTTCACACACTGTTGCTGGTATTTTGGCCCATTCCGCCATGCAGATCTCCTCTAGAGCAGTGATGTTTTGGGGCTGTCGCTGTGCAACACGGACTTTCAACTCCCTCCAAAGATTTTCTATGGGGTTGAGATCTGGAGACTGGCTAGGCCACTCCAGGACCTTGAAATGCTTTTTACGAAGCCACTCCTTCGTTGCCCGGGCGGTGTGTTTGGGATCATTGTCATGCTGAAAGACCCAGCCACGTTTCATCTTCAATGCCCTTGCTGATGGAAGGAGGTTTTCACTCAAAATCTCACGATACATGGCCCCATTCATTCTTTCCTTTACACGGATCAGTCATCCTGGTCCCTTTACAGAAAAACAGCCCCAAAGCATAATGTTTCCACCCCCATGCTTCACAGTAGGTATGGTGTTCTTTGGATGCAACTCAGCATTCTTTGTCCTCCAAACACGACGAGTTGAGTTTTTACCAAAAAGTTCTATTTTGGTTTCATCTGACCATATGACATTCTCCCAATCCTCTTCTGGATCATCCAAATGCACTCTAGCAAACTTCAGACGGGCCTGGACATGTACTGGCTTAAGCAGGGGGACACGTCTGGCACTGCAGGATTTGAGTCCCTGGCGGCGTAGTGTGTTACTGATGGTAGGCTTTGTTACTTTGGTCCCAGCTCTCTGCAGGTCATTCACTAGGTCCCCCCGTGTGGTTCTGGGATTTTTGCTCACCGTTCTTGTGATCATTTTCACCCCACGGGGTGAGATCTTGCGTGGAGCCCCAGATCGAGGGAGTTATAATCAGTGGTCTTGTATGTCTTCCATTTCCTAATAATTGCTCCCACAGTTGATTTCTTCAAACCAAGCTGCTTACCTATTGCAGATTCAGTCTTCCCAGCCTGGTGCAGGTCTACAATTTTGTTTCTGGTGTCCTTTGACAGCTCTTTGTTCTTGGCCATAGTGGAGTTTGGAGTGTGACTGTTTGAGGTTGTGGACAGGTGTCTTTTATACTGATAACAAGTTCAAACAGGTGCCATTAATACAGGTAACGAGTGGTGGACAGAGGAGCCTCTTAAAGAAGAAGTTACAGGTCTGTGAGAGCCAGAAATCTTGCTTGTTTGTAGGTGACCAAATACTTATTTTCCACCATAATTTGCAAATAAATTCATTAAAAACAATGTGATTTTCTGGATTTTATTTTCTCAATTTGTCTGTCATAGTTGACGTGTACCTATGATGAAAATTACAGGCCTCTCTCATCTTTTTTTTTAGTGGGAGAACTTGCACAATTGGTGGCTGACAAAATACTTTTTTTCCCCACTGTATGTATGAATGTATGTATGTATGTGTGTGTGTGTGTATGTGTGTATATGTGTATGTATGTGTATGTGTATGTATATATATATATATATATATATATATATATATATATATATATATATACAGTGGGGAGAACAAGTATTTGATACACTGCCGATTTTGCAGGTTTTCCTACTTACAAAGCATGTAGAGGTCTGTAATTTTTATCATAGGTACACTTCAACTGTGAGAGACGGAATCTAAAACAAAAATCCAGAAAATCACATTGTATGATTTTTAAGTAATTAATTTGCATTTTATTGCATGACATAAGTATTTGATCACCTACCAACCAGTAAGAATTCCGGCTCTCACAGACCTGTTAGTTTTTCTTTAAGAAGCCCTCCTGTTCTCCACTCATTACCTGTATTAACTGCACCTGTTTGAACTCGTTACCTGTATAAAAGACAACTGTCCACACACTCAATCAAACAGACTCCAACCTCTCCACAATGGCCAAGACCAGAGAGCTGTGTAAGGACATCAGGGATACAATTTTAGACCTGCACAAGGCTGGGATGGGCTACAGGACAATAGGCAAGCAGCTTGGTGAGAAGGCAACAACTGTTGGCGCAATTATTAGAAAATGGAAGAAGTTCAAGATGATGGTCAATCACCCTCGGTCTGGGGCTCCATGCAAGATCTCACCTCGTGGGGCATCAATGATCATGAGGAAGGTGAGGGATCAGCCCAGAACTACACGGCAGGACCTGGTCAATGACCTGAAGAGAGCTGGGACCACAGTCTCAAAGAAAACCATTAGTAACACACTACGCCGTCATGGATTAAAATCCTGCAGCACACGCAAGGTCCCCCTGCTGAAGCCAGCGCATGTCCAGGCCCGTCTGAAGTTTGCCAATGACCATCTGGATGATCCAGAGGAGGAATGGGAGAAGGTCATGTGGTCTGATGAGACAAAAATAGAGCTTTTTGGTCTAAACTCCACTCGCCGTGTTTGGAGGAAGAAGAAGGATGAGTACAACCCCAAGAACA
>NC_139999.1:6464028-6514028 GCF_964263955.1 Coregonus lavaretus | reverse complement strand
ATTAACCTAGACTGAACGTATCTAGAGTTTCACTGATGACGCATTGCCTTTAGTATCCCATCATTGCACTGTCTGCAGCCCTGGACTATGCAAATTCACGAACCGTCTATATTCTCACTTAATATAATACATTATGTAGTCAGAAACAATAGCTGAAGGTTAAAATTAACAAAAGTTTGGAAAAGCAAACATATTCCAACAATTTTGATGATCCTTATAGTAGAATAGACTAGAATACTGTAAAATAGAATATAGCTGATGTGGAAACGGCTGCAGAACTATATTTTCTCCATCATTTGTTGTTGAACTCTTGTAAATGAGTTCAACAAATGGTAACTTATCCAACCTAACCACACCCAGCCAATCAATATTTGAATGGCCATTTCCAGCAAAGATGGGGGAATGATTGGCCCTCAGGTCCCAAGTCTAAAGATCCAACAACCACCATTACAACCCTCTCTCCACAAATAGGAGCCCTATGTCTATCTTACCTCCAGAAACCATGAGGTGTACCTGTGTTAGATATTAATTTGATACAGGGAGGGGTGCAAGAAACATTATTTTTAAATGATACCAAGCATACAGATGCATGGATGTATTAGATATAATAGAAAATAGTGGAAGACTGACAACTAAGCATAAAATAACATGAATAAGACAACTGAAATGCAACCAACCAGAAGGCAGTACGAGGCAGTCATACATGCACACGGCTAGCCTAAAGGAATGCCTAATTGCTTAATCTGCATCCATTCCACACAGTATATTTCTCCCACTTAAATGCTGAGTTAAAATGTAGCCAAGCGACTGACTGGTGCTCTAGCATTCCAACCACACTGCCTGGTCCCATCTGGTCTGCCTGTTCTGTTCTGCTTCAGTAAGCAGAATAGTCCTGGGAGGCCTTCATATCCTTCAGATGCTGTCCGGCCTCCAGGCCACAGCAATAATAGCTCAGACACACCGGGAAGGACTGTCAAACGTTTGCCTGCCAACAGTACTTAGCACCTCTGAACAGAGTGTCGGCAGTCAATCTATTTTGTGTTCACACGGTAAAAACTTGTTGATACTAGCCATATGGCCACAGCTAGATAACTACCTAGCAAGACGACGAAGAAACAATTTAATTCACTCTCCATAATCCCATAGCAAAATGTTTAGCTAGCTAGTTAATGTTAGCATATCCACTAGCTAGCACAACATAGCTAGCTAGCTAGGTAGGGACATTGCACTAACTCGGCAGCTAACACAGGCAGCTGTTTCATGGAAACTAATTGTGATTTAATTTTAATGTCATCAATTATAATGTCAATACTAGCTAGAGTGGTTAGTTAGCTTGGAGGAAGTATTTAGTGTTGTGTGCATTGCGTATGCGCACTTAGCTAGCTACCATCCCATAGCCAACATTGTATATGAAGTGTGACTGGCTCATGACATTTATGTACGGAGAAAATGCCAAAAAAATATATTTCCGTTGTAACTCCTGTTGGCTCCATCACGTGGGGGTTCGTGCTCTCTGATTGGCTAAAAGTCAAGTTGTTGGCCACTGACAAGCATTGTGATTCTACAAGTAGAAACGGCAGGATCGTCACTACCGGGTCAGCACGCAGTAGGTACCGCTTTAGTTCTAGCAAGAGAAGGAACGGCCTCCCACAATGATAAGTACCTATCGGCAGTCTATCGGCAGTGAGATTCTCAGTTTCATGCTTAAGCCATCTGTTTACATTGACATCTGCCCCCCTACCTCAGGTGAAACCTGGCTGTACTGATTGGGAGTGCCACCAGCTACGGTGTGTAGGTCTACCGAAAGCAATATAATTATTTAAATATATGTCTCTGAGCCTACCTTCACCATTGATCAACTACTGTATACATTCCACCTGAGATCCAAGGGAAGAAACCCTAATCTAAATATGGGATGCGCTGTGTTTGTGTGTATTTACATGCAGAGATTCTCTATGGTTTTGTTTACATGCATGTGGTTTAGCCTGGGACATCAGAGTAGGGGGCCTTGTCATGATTTATTAATGTCTGCAGCTTCAGGGGAAGGGTGGAGGAGAGGGGAATTTAGGGAGAGAGTAGAGTAGAGGAGAGGAGAGGAGAGGAGAGGAGAGGAGAGGAGAGGAGAGGAGAGGAGAGGAGAGGAGAGGAGAGGAGAGGAGAGGAGAGGAGAGGAGAGGAGAGGAGAGGAGAGGAGAAGAGAAGAGAGAGAGAGGAGAGGAGAGGAGGAGGAGAGGAGAAGAGAAGAGAAGAGAGGAGAGGAGAGGAGAGGAGAGGAGAGGAGAGGAGAGGAGAGGAGAGGAGAGGAGAGGGAGGGAGGGAGGGAGGGAGGGAGGGAGGGAGGGAGGGAGGGAGGGAGGAGGGTTGGTTCCTATAGGCTCTTCATGTCACATTTGGGTGCTTGAGTCAACTAGAACTAATTTAGCACCAGCTGAGCTGTTCATCACTCAAATAACAGAGAGAAAACAACTCTTACTGTCTTAACATGAATCATGCATAAGTCAATTGTCCTAAATCAAGTGTAATGTGAGAGAGAGATAGAGAGAGAGAGAGAGAGAGAGAGAGAGAGAGAGAGAGAGAGAGAGAGGAGAGAGAGAGAGAGAGAGAGAGAGAGAGAGAGAGAGAGAGAGAGGGAGAGAGAGAGAGAGGAGAGAGAGAGAGAGAGAGAGAGAGAGAGAGAGAGAGAGAGAGAGAGAGAGAGAGGAGAGAGAGAGTATATGAAGTGTTTGCTAACTGGTAAGAACTCAGTGTGTGCATGTGTGTGTGTTGCTCACTGCCGAATAAGCAAAACTCTCTCTCTCTCACACACACACACACACTCACTCAAAGACAGAAAAACAGAGCAGCTGGTTCATTTGGCCATCCATCAGATTGCAGCTAGTGGTGTTTCTTCCTGACTCTGCAGATTATCCCTGCCTACCTGTCTGTCCCCTTGGCTGCCTGTCTGTCCCCTTGGCTGCCTGTCTGTCCCCCTGCCTGCCTGTCTGTCCCCCTGCCTGCCTGTCTGTCCCCCTGCCTGCCTGTCTGTCCCCCTGCCTGCCTGACTGTCCCCCTGCCTCTCTGTCCCCCTGCCTGCCTGTCTGTCCCCCTGCCTCTCTGTCCCCCTGCCTGCCTGTCTGTCCCCCTGCCTCTCTGTCCCCCTGCCTGCCTGTCTGTCCCCCTGCCTCTCTGTCCCCCTGCCTGCCTGACTGTCCCCCTGCCTGCCTGACTGTCCCCCTGCCTGCCTGTCTGTCCCCCTGCCTGCCTGTCTGTCCCCCTGCCTGCCTGTCTGTCCCCCTGCCTCTCTGTCCCCCTGCCTGCCTGACTGTCCCCCTGCCTGCCTGTCTGTCCCCTTGGCTGAATGTTGAATGTTTGTGTGTGTGTGTGTGTGTGTATGTGTGTCTGGGTGTTTGTTCATGCAACGTGCATGAATGTGCATGTCTGCAAGTTTACAACACTAGTACACATACCCCAGTCCCCTCCCTCTCTGATCCATCACAAATAGATAAACACCAAACCTTACAATAGGAAAGCTCCGACATTTACGAGCCATGTACTTGAATGGCCCTGGCCAGATTCAAGAACAATAATTACTATGTGAAAGTCTAACAAGTAGAAGAGGAGAGAGCTTGAAGAAAAAAATAATTGAATTAGGGAGGAAAGGGGGCAGGTTCATTTTCAACTCTTACGCTGCTCTTCTAAAGCAGGGGGTTTATTTGACCATTTTGATGCAAATTAGCTCTCAGAAATGGTTCAATGTGTTTGGAATGTGTGAAGGAGTTTTGTACTGTGCCCTTTTCTAACATTCATAAACGTTTTGTAGAGACGGAGAGAGAGACAGCTGTGGCCTACTGTAGGACTCTCTGTTTCTCAAAAAAAGAAACTGGTTTGAGAAAGCAGAAAACATGTTAAATGTTAAACAGGTCTAAATGTGTAAAGTGAAACATTGTCTGTTTTTGTGTCTTTTTGTGCATAGAAATTAGCATAATTAGGATAATTAGCAGTGGACAGTGCATAAAGTGAATCATGTCTTCATTCCCCTGTAGGATTTGTTCAGCATGGAGCACACTGCTTTTGAATAAAATTCATAATATTCATAAATCCAAGTGGGGGCACGGTGATATACAGTTTTATGTTCGCAGTCTACCCCTAGGGTCCAGACACACTGGAATCCTGTGTCGTGACGTGACTTTCATTAATCTGATGACTGTTATTTGTCGAATCAACTAACTATGTTTAATTGTTACTCGATGAAATGAATCATGTAACAATTAACTCATTAGGATTTGGGGCACCACAGAATAAGTTGTTTATAGAGTTACCATCTCCTGAATTAAACTCTTAAAGGTCTTTACCTATCACTATGTATAAAACAGTCAACGTATTAATCATTACCTCTTATCAGTCTCATTCTGAACGGTCGTAGATTTCTTGGATCTGCACAAACCCCAGCTTTACTTATGATTCAGTACTACAAAAATTGGCTTAATTATTTACCAGCTAACTAAATAATAACACAGAATAACATACACACTTAATACACGAGAAAAAGTCCCTAGCGGACTAACAACAACATGACTGCTTTGTTACCAAAAGTGGGAGGGGTAGAAAGAGCGAGAGAGAGAGAGAGAGAGAGAGAGAGAGAGAGAGAGAGAGAGAGAGAGGCACTTATCGTTGATACATTTGGAAACTACTCTCAAGGTAATCATAATACTTTGCTCACGAACCACCGCCCGTTTGGAGGAAGAAATCATGAATGTATTTACACGTGGATGTCTTTGTTCGTCGTCTATCTCTGTTGACCCAAGCTTGAAAGGGGGTTTGGCTGGGTCTTCACTCAGCTCTGTCGTAAGGCTCTGATTGTCCACAAGAGGTCACAATGTCCTTCTTCTTAGTTGTCCTTGCTTGTATTGGAATGTTTCCTAAGAACAGATACTCAGATGTACCAGTGATTGTCTGAGAGAGGAGCTTTCTTCTCCTTTCCACCTTGTGTGGTTAGTCAGAGTTTTAACCACTTTACACGCACAGCTGCAGCCTGATCTTCTTCCCCTCATGTTGAGGTTCAACGTTCCAACCATTTTCAAACGTGTAGACCACCGTCTCACGTCTTTCTGGTATAATGTTAATTTGTCTTTCAAGCATTTACGCACTCTTGGTAAAAGGGGCGTTCCATCATGCTGACACGATCTCTGAGCTCACTCGGGGCATGGCTACTGACTGGTCCAAAGTATCATCAAAACTATGATCTCGTTAGAAAATTAAAATCACATTTCTATCTTAACAAATAAATTGTTCATGTTTCCTACACAACGTAAAGGATGAAAACCTGACACATATATCTCTCCAAGTTACAGTATTTTCTTGATACAATTCTTAATGACATCATGATTATTCTTTAGGTCCCCACTGACCATTCCCCACATTCTTATCTAAGAAATATTGTTCCAGTATTCACTTTTTGGACGTTAGAGTTTTGGCGGCAAAAGTATTCTGGAGACAAAGGGACATTCCAATCAATACTGGAGAGCAAGAGAGAGATTCCCCTTCTGCCTAATTTACCACTGAGTGTTAAGGTGTCAAAACCGGCCCAGTCCCCCCTCACCTCTTCTGTGGGTGAAAGGGTGTGAAAAGGGGTCTGGTTATTGTCGGCCATTGCCAAGCTGATCTGAGGCCTTGGATCCTCAGACAGGACAGTCATGACACCTGTCTAAAATAGGCAGCATTCCCACTACGAATGGAACTGTGCTCTCAACATGAAGCTCAGTGCAACCTGATCCACTCTGCCCCTGTGGTGGAAACCAAGGGTGTTTTAGGTCCACTGACATCAACAGTCAACCTCCCAACCACTAGGTAGGACACTTTAAAAACGACCAGGGACAGTCAACCACTAGGGAGGACATTTTAAAAAACGACCAGGGACAGTCAACCACCAGGTAGGACATTTTTTAAACGACCAGGGACAGTCAACCACACTCGTAGAAAAAAAGGTGCTAAGTAGAACCATATAGGGTTCTTCGGTTTGTCCCCATAGTGGAACCCTTTTTGGTGCTAGGTAGAACCCTTTGCAGAGGGTTCTGCCTAGAACCCTCCATGTAGGGTTCTTCATAGAACCCCCATATATGTTTATACCTAGAACCCTCCATAAAGGGTTCTACCAAGAACCATTTTATTATCTAAATGTTCTTCCTATAACCCTCTATGAAAGGTTCCACCAGCCTTATAATTTTTTATGACAATACATTATATACTGTATATCATAAGGCCTTACGTTGAGGGCCTAGTTATACCCTAAACCCCTGGTTTACAGGCCATATCAGGGATACAAGTCACATTATGCTGGCTTGCAAAGTGATGTGTTGGAATCCAGTTAGAGTAAGGATATTCAACAAGTGGGATATATTTAATCACCCGTAACCTGCTTTCAGAATGACTGCCAGGGTAGGGAAGATTGAATACTGAGACTTCCTCAATGACCTAAACTGGAACAACCATCTCAGTAATGGGTGAAATAAGTCCAACTACTAACAGATTGGTTTAGTTTAAAAAAATGTTTGTTATTTATCTTTGGGTATCATAAAATGTATCAACCAATCAATGTACAATGAAAATCACCCTGCAATAGAGCATGCTGGGAAATATGATATATGGTTCTATGTAGAACCCTTCTTGCCTTCCAAAGAATCATCAAAGAAACCTTTCTTCCAAAACGGTTCTTAGGATGTTAAAGGTTCTAGGTAGAACTGTTTACCTTACAAATAACCCTTGTCTTCCAAAAACAGTTCTTCAGATCAAAATGGTTCTTGGTAGAACCCTATCATTCTGCAAAGACCCCTTTTGGAACCCTTTTTTCTAAGAGTGTAAGACACTTTAAAAACGACCAGGGGCAGATTAACACCAGGGAGGACACTTTTTAAAAAATGACTACGGACACACACAGAAGCAGCCAAGGTAGTGAGAGATACAGGGCTGTTTTCCCAGAAACAAATTAAGCCTATAGTTCTGGACTAAAAAGCACGCTCAATGGAGAATCTCTATTGAAATTGCTTTAATTGGAACAGCACTAGGCTTTAATTTGCATTTAATTTCAGGGAAACCATTCTTAACTGTTTACAAATTAACATGAAGAGTAGGCAAACAAAATATTCCTATTACTCAAAACCTGCAGTATAATACAGTATAATACTGTATAATACAGTATAATATAGTATAATACAGTATAATACAGTATAATATAGTATAATACAGTATAATACAGTATAATACAGTATAATATAGTATAATACAGTATAATACAGTATAATATAGTATAATACAGTATAATACAGTATAATACAGTATAATACCTTGTCTTCTAGTTGCATATTACAAGAAGATATTACATTTTCATTTACATTTTAGTCATTTAGCAGATGCTCTTATCCAGAGCGACTTACAGTTAGTGAGTGCATACATTTTTCATATTACCAGGGTATGAGGGACAGTAGACATCTTCCGGGGACTGATACAGATCGTACAGCAATAAGAATGTGTGGATGATTTGTGACCCGTATCACAGAGGACAGAGGGCGGGGATTCTCCTCACCCCAATCACGCAGGCAGCAGAGGCGAAGCACCTCACATAAGACCATGTGACCACTATAGTACACTGGATGACGTCACGCTAAAGACCACGCTAAAGACCACGCTAAAGACCACGCTAAAGACCACGCTAAAGACCACGCTAAAGGCCAAGCTAAAGGCCAAGCTTCTACATGCTGCATAGCCTAAATAAATATAATCAATATTTACTCTAAAGCATCTCAGGTAAAACTACATACACAGACAGTATCTACCTCTGACAATGGTCGATGCCATTTTTACGCATAGAAAAAAGCAAAATGGCCGACATACTACTCAGGCAAATTGGACAGTGGAGAGGTCTTTCTTCATCAAGCAAAGAGCTGCTATTACAGGATCCCCTCTCATCCCCAGTATAAATAGAACGCACTCATAACACCAGCAGCAGCCCCAACCCCCCAAGACTAGACCATCCGCACGCACGCACACACACACACACACACACGCACACACACGCACACACACACAAACACGCACACACACATACACACACACACACACACACAAACAAACACGCACACACACACACACACACACGCACACATGCACGCACGCACACACACACACACACACACACACACACAAACACGCACACACAAACACAAACACACACACACGCACGCACGCACACACACACAAACACGCACACCCCCACACACACAAACACGCACCCCCACACACCATCTCCTCCACTTGACTAGCATAACAAGGTGCTCCTTCAGTTTATCTTAGCTAAAGCCTCTCCGTAGTCTATGGGACATTACCAATCAGTAGGAAGCTGCTCCTATACAAATATTGGAGGTCCACTTCAATCCTCCAGCCTGTTGGCTCTGAGTGAGGCTGAGGCTGAGGCTTACTTTCACTTCCTTCACTACCTTCCTTTCCATGCAACAGCTAGGATTAGCTTTCCTCTTGTCAGTCAATATAGCTCCGTGCTACATGAGATGGAGGGGAGGGGAGGCCAGGGACCAGGCTAGTATTGACCTTTTCTGCTATGCTAAAGAGGGGGGCGTTGAGTGTGTGTGTGTGTGTATTTGTGTGTGTGCCTTAAGAGATGTGATTGAGTATAGGCCGTTATTCATATTTGACATTCTAGTAGGCATGCCAACGACATTACACAATGCGAATGTAAAGGTTATGAGGTCACTGGAACTATAATAGAAGCTTCATGAGCTGTATGAAATCATTAGACAGTGTTGGCAATGAACGGTGAGAAAGCAACTATATTGTATACAGTTTAGGACTGGTGAGTGTCAGGAGACTCAGGTGGCTCAGGACAGAATCAACTGAAGCCTCAGTGAGAAGACAATACAGTATACCCACTGGCCACAGAAACCCAAACCTT
The DNA here is from genome assembly GCF_964263955.1 of Coregonus lavaretus. Classification (NCBI taxonomy): domain Eukaryota; kingdom Metazoa; phylum Chordata; class Actinopteri; order Salmoniformes; family Salmonidae; genus Coregonus; species Coregonus lavaretus. The sequence continues at coordinate 6,505,090 of NC_139999.1, read as the reverse complement.
ATTAACACAAGGATGAAATGAGTCAGTAGCATCTAATTACTAAGCATCAAGCTTGAGGCTAATCATCTTTGGCACCTCTTCTGATGAAATACAACGGTTCAATACAACGGACACTTATACCGGTTCTGGTTGTAATCAAAGTACTGTAAACGATCTTATGCCTTTTTATGGTGACATAAACCTACTTCAAATAAGGTTTACAAAAAGTATGATTCAGGTACTTAATCAAATACCTCAAAGTGATACTTATCAGTGAGTCAAAACAAGAATGGGGTGAGCATGTCGCTGATTTTGATGCCACAGCAACTAGCACCAGGAGTGCTTCATAATCTTAGCTACTGGCACCAGGAGTTCTTCATAATCTTAGCTACTGGCACCAGGAGTGCTTCACAACGCACTATTGTCAACGTCATATGGAGAACCAGTGCTACCTAGCGATCTCCAGCTGGCTAACATTAGCTACTAGCCATGCTAGCATGTAATTACATTCAAGACCAAGTGTTGGCATTGGTGTGCTATTATGTACACCCACGAAGAAGAAACCATATAGATTAATATGAAAAACTGCATCTCCTCTTCTCCTGCATGATTGGTAGTGGTAGTCGAGCGAGCGAGTTTTCCGTCGTCCGTAGCTAGTGCAGTAAAGCCCACAAGGATGAGCTTGGTTTGAAGTGGTACCGGGTTGTCCGGTTGAAGCGAGCGGATTGGAGTAAGGGAACCCGCAGGCATATCTACTGTACGCAGTGCTCGTTTCACCCCCGGGGGACTTCGATGGCTTAGTATAACCAACGGAAGGCAGGATTCGGAATGAGACTCCGACTGAAACCAGATGCTGTGCCGAGTGTGAATGTGAAGGCTGCAACCTCTGTTTCCTACCGACCTGCCGATACGTCGCTAGTGTCAGCAGTGATGGAGTTGAACCGGGTAAATTCAATGTGGATTTACCTTACTATATCGAGTGGCGCATTGGTCTAAGGCACTGCATCTCAGTGCTTGAGGCGTCACTACAGACCCCCTGGTTCGATTCCAGGCTGTATCACAACCGGCCGTGATTGGGAGTCCCATAGGGCGGCGCACAATTGGCCCAGCGTCGTCCGGGTTTGGCCGGTGTAGGCCGTCATTGTAAATAAGAATTTGTTCTTAACTGACTTGCCTAGTTAAATAAAGGTTAAATACAAAAAAATTGACTCCCCTCGGCCGGTGTAACGGCCTCTTCCCCTGAAGGCCTCTCCTTGGCTCTTCTTTGGTAGCAAACTCAGCCGTCAATCGGTAAGTTTCCACTCTACTTTATATCTGTTGGCTTTTTTTGTGTTCTGTGGGTTCCTGCTTGTGCTAGACTAATTGTTCTCTGGCTTACTACATAGCTATATCGACCGTGGAGGTTGGCTAGCTAAGCTAGCATTTTCTGAATTCTGATAACTCGAAAAATAGAGTAGTGAGGTGTAATGTTGCATTGGGACTTTTAATGTGTGTGCTAATGCGAAACCAAATCTAAACTGTGTTAAAATTATAATGGCCCTACATTAATACAGTTTCTTGGCTGTGTCCAGTTTGCTAATAATCACTGAAATGAAAGCTAGACAATCAGGGAGCATTACAAATTCCCCAAAACGATTGATAGGGGACTATTTGTAGTAGATTTTGACAGCGAGGAAATATAAGACATTTTCCGGACCACATTGAAGACTGAATGCGGCCCCCAGGGCAAATGCGTTTAACACCCCTGGTTTAGAATCAGCTCTACTGATAGAAGAGAAACCACTGGGTAAAATGTCTTGAACAGCTCTTGCCTAACTGCAGAATAGCCTGCTGGAGATATAACACGAGTGACTATACTTGTTATGGCAGGTTGCTTATTTTGATTGCGCTGGGAGAGGTAGGAGGTGATACCGTTAGAGGACAAGGACAGGGATAGAGACTTGAGGTTCGGTTTTAGAGAGTCTGTGTTTCCCGTTTATATCTTCCAATCAAACAGAGTCGTTCTTAATTTCCATTGACTTGTGTGGTTTGGGTATTGGACACACAGATGATAGAAATAAACGGATAAATGAGAGTTTGTACTACTGCCCGGATCGTTTGGCACTGAAACGAAAAGGAACTCAGGTTTTTAACTAATGAAATTGCTTGCAGGTATGTATAGAGGTCTGTAGTGGCCAACAGGCTATATAACATGGGAAGCGCCATTAAGGACTGATACTTTGCGATCTCTATACATCTTTATGGCTTGGAGGTGCCTGCAATTAAATGGTCAGTTAACTAAAAAGTCTAAAAAAAAATGAAAGCCTTTTCTACAATAGTCAACACCAATTCCAAGTAAATAAGCATTTCTCAATCTAGAAATTGCTTCATTAAATATCACTGCTGCTGAAGAGATAAACACGACTACTTCCTCTTTGCAGAGACGACACCTATAAACATTTAAAAGACAGAGCTGACATCATAACTTATTCATGCCTGGCTTAGAGGATGTGATCCTGTCTTATGTTCCAGGGACATCAATAACAACAAGCAGCAGCTGTTGCACACAAACACACACTCCAACATAAACACACTCACACACACACACACACACACACCACCCATAAAGTACTGCAGCGTGTCTGTCCAATCCTGAACTGCATCAGTAAAATCAGAGTAAAACCTGTTCACCTCTCTCTCTCTCTCCTCCAGATGTACCTGCTGTTTCATCTGTACAGACAGTCAATTCAATGGGGTTTATTGGCATGGGAAACATATGTTTACATTGCCAAAGCAAGTGAAATAGATAATAAACCAATTTGAAATGAACAGTTAACATTACACTCACACAAGTTCCAAATAAATAGAGACATTTCAAATGTTATATTATGACTATGTACGGTGTTGTAACGATGTGCAAATAGTTAACCTCTTAAGGGTCGGACCCTTTTTTTTCAATTTTCGCCTAAAATGACATACCCAAATCTAACTGCCTGTAGCTCAGGACCTGAAGCAAGGATATGCATATTCTAGATACCATTTGAAAAGAAACACTTTTAAGTTTGTGGAAATGTGAAATTAATGTAGGAGAATATAACACATTAGATCTGGTAAAATATAATACAAACATCTTTGAAATGCAAGAGAAAGGCCACAATGTAATATTGCAGTTTAGGCGCAATTTAGATTTTGTGTGCAAAGTTTCAGATTTATCAAGTGAAACATTGCAAAACTGGACTATTTTGTATCAAGTCTGCCCAAATGTGCCGAATTGGTCAATTGATACATTTTCAAGTACATAACTATAGAGAACTGTCACGATCGTTGAGAGACGGGTCAGACCAAGGTGCAGCGTGGTATGCGAACATGTTTATTTTATAGAATAAACATACAAAAACAACGTAACGTGACGACCTCTTCCTCTCAGCCTCCCCGTTGCGCCCCTGGTCCCTGTCTGGACCCTGGTGTGGGAGACCCCGAACCTGGAGAGGGGCTGACGTCTGGGTCTGGACTGGAGCCGCTGACCGGAGCTGAACTGGACCCCGGTGGAGCTGACTGCTCTGGCTCCGGAGTGGAACCGCTGACCGGAGCTGGACTTAAACCGGTGGAGCGGACTGCTCTGGCTCCGAAATGGATCCGCTGACCGGGGATGGATTGGGCACCGGTGGAGCGGACTACTCTGGCTCCGGAGTGGAGCTGCTGACCGGAGCTGGACTGGAAACCGGTGGAGCGGACTCATCTGGCTCCGGAATGGATCCACTGACCGGGCTGGATTGGACACCGGTGGAGCGGACTGCTCTGGCTCCGGAGTGGAGCCGCTGACCGGAGCTGGACTAGGCACCAGTGGAGCGGACTGCTCTGACACCGGAGTAGAGGAGCTGCTGACCGGTGCTGGACCAGGCACCGGTGGAACGGGCACGGGCTGTGCAGGACTGGGAACACGCACCACTGGCTTGGTGCGAGGAGCAGGCACGGGCCGGGCCGGACTGGGAACACGCACCACTGGTCTGGTGCGAGGAGCAGGAACGGGCCGGGCTGGGGACACGCACCACTGGTCTGGTGCAAGGAGCAGGAATGGGCTGGGCCGGACTGGGGACACGCACCACTGGTCTGGTGCGAGGATCAGGTACGGGGCGCACCGGGCTGGCGACACGCACCACTGGTTTGGTGCGAGGAGCATGGACGGGCCGTACTGGACTGGGAACACGCACCACTGGTTTGGTGCGTGGAGCAGGTATGGGGCGTACCGGACTGGAGACATGCACCACTGGCTTGGTGCGAGGAGCAGGAACGAGGCGTTCCGGACTGGGAACCGGCACTGGAGGTCTACGACTGTACCAGTCCTTTTCTCCTCCTTGAGCCTCCACAAGTGCAGTGGTCGGGATTCTTCTCTATCGATCCCCGACCACCCTTTTAGTCCCCCCCCAAAAAAAATGTGGGGCTGTCTCTCGAGCTTCCTCCTCGGCCGGCGCCTTCTGTGTTCCTCTCCTGCCTGGGTGTCTGCTGCTCCTGGGCACGCTGCTTGGTCCATTTTTGGTGGGATCTTCTGTCACGATCGTTGAGAGACGGGTCAGACCAAGGTGCAGCGTGGTATGCGAACATGTTTATTTTTATAGAATAAACATACAAAAACAACGGAACGTGAAGTCCTCAGGCGAATACAAGCCTACACACGGAACAAGATCCCACAACTAAGGTAGGCAAACAGGCTACTTAAGTATGATCCCCAATCAAAGACAACGAGCGACAGCTGTCTCTGATTGGGAATCACACCCGGCCAAACATAGAAATACAATACCTAGATCACAAACATAGAATTTCCAGCATAGATTCTCACGCCCTGACCAAACCAACTAAAAACAACCGGCTTCTCAAGGCCAGGGCATGACAAGAACATACATAAATGATATGGTAATACAAAATGTATGTTTACACACTCCCAGGAATGTCATACATGATGGGTCATTAGCTTATACACTAACTTTCACACATCTAGATGGCCGGGCGGGGTGGGTGTGTAGCCAGAGACAGCAGGGGTTCAAACTGTAGAACCCAGTTCCTACATTTGAATATAAAAATAGATTTTATCAAACAACACTATGCTACATTTTATCTCTGGGACCCTTAGGATGACAAATCAGAGCAATATTACTAAATGTAAGTACATTATTTACCTTCAGAGGTGAATGTATCAAACCAGTTGCCGTGATAAGTTTTTTGTTGTTGTGCACTCTCCTCAAACAATATTTTTTGCACTGTAATAGCTACTGTAAATTGGACAGCGCAGTTAGATTAACAAGGATTTAAGCTTTCTGCCCATATAAGACATGTCTTTGTCCTGGAAAGTTTGCTGTTACTTACAACAGTCATGCTAATCACATTAGCTCACATTAGCTCAACCGTCCCGTATACGGGATACTTATCCCGTAGAGGTTAAAGTTCAAAAGGGAAAATAAATAAACATAAATATAGGTTGTATTTGGTGTTTGTTCTTCACTTTTTCCTCTTCTCTCTCTCTCTCTGTCTCTCTCTCTCTCTCTCTCTCTCTCTCTCTCTCAATTCAATTCAATTTCAATTTAAGGGCTTTATTGGCATGGGAAACGTGTGTTAACATTGCCAAAGCAAGGGAAGTAGATAGTAAACAAAAGTGAAATAAACAATAAATATTAACAGTAAACATTACACTCAGAAGTTTCAAAAGAATAAAGACATTTCAAATGTCATATTATGTATATATACAGTGTTGTAACAATGTGCAAATAGTTAAAGTACAAATGGGAAAATAAATAAACATAAATATGGGTTGTATTTACAATGGTGTTTGTTCTTCACTGGTTGCCCTTTTCTGGTGGCAACAGGTCACAGATCTTGCTGCTGTAATAGCACACTGTGGTATTTCACCTAATAGATAAGGGAGTTTATCACAATTTGATTTTTCTGATTCTTTGTGGGTCTGTGTAATCAGATAGGTGTCTCTAATATGATCATACATTTGGCAGGAGGTTAGGAAGTGCAGCTCAGTTTCCACCTCATTTTGTGGGCAGTGTGCACATAGCCTGTCTTCTCATCGAGAGCCAGGTCTGCCTACGGCGGCCTTTCTCAATAGCAAGGCTATGCTCACTGAGTCTGTACATAATCAAAGCTTTCCTTAAGTTTGGGTCAGTCACACTGGTCAGGTATTCTGCCACTGTGTACTCTCTGTTTAGGGCCAAATAGCATTCTAGTTTGCTCTGTTTTTTTGTTAATTCTTTCCAATGTGTCAAGTAAATGTATTTTTGTTTTCTCATGATTTGGTTGGGTCTAATTGTGTTGTTGTTGTTGTTGTCCTGGGGCTCTGTGGGGTCTGTTTGTGTTTGTGAACAGAGCCCCAGGACCAGCTGACTTAGGGGACTCTTCTCCAAGTTCATCTCTCTGTAGGTGATGGCTTTGTTATGGAAGGTTTGGGAATCGCTTCCTTTTAAGTGGTTATAGATTTTAACGGCTCTTTTCTGGATTTTGATAATTAGCGGGTGTTGGCCTAAATCTGCTCTGCATTCATTATTTGGTGTTTTTCGTTGTACACTGAGGATATTTTTGCAGAATTCTGCATGCAGAGTCTCAATTTGGTGTTTGTCCCATTTTGTGAATTCTTGGTTGGTGAGCGGACCCCAGACCTCACAACCATAAAGGGCAATGGGTTCTATAACTGATTCAAGTATTTTTAGCCAGATCCTAATTGGTATGTCGAATTATTTGTTCCTTTTGATGACATAGAAGGCCCTTCTTGCCTTGTCTCTCAGATCGTTCACAGCTTTGTGGAAGTTACCTGTGGCGCTGATGTTTAGGCCGAGGTATGTATAGTTTTTTGTGTGCTCTAGGACAACGGTGTCTAGATGGAATTTGTATTTGTGGTCCTGGCAACTGGACCTTTTTAGGAACACCATTATTTTTGTCTTACTGAGATTTACTGTCAGGGCCCAGGTCTGACAGAATTTGTTCAGAAGATCTAGGTGCTGCTGTAGGCCCTCCTCGGTTGGGGACAGAAGCACCAGATCATCAGCAAACAGTAGACATTTGACTTCAGATTCTAGTAAGGTGAGGCCGGGTGCTGCAGACTGTTCTAGTGCCCTCGCCAATTCGTTGATACATATGTTGAATTGGGTGAGGCTTAAACTGCATCCCTGTCTCACACCACGGCCCTGTGGAAAGAAATGTGTGTGTTGTTTGCCAATTTTAACCACACACTTGTTGTTTGTGTACTTTGATTTTATAATGTCGTATGTTTTTCCCCTAACACCACTTTCCATCAATTTGTATAGCAGACCCTCATGCCAAATTGAGTCAAAAGCTATTTTGAAATCAACAAAGCATGAGAAGACTTTAGGGTGTGCAGGGTGAATACGTGGTCTGTCGTACTGTAATTTGGTAAAAAGCCAATTTTACATTTGCTCAGTACATTGTTTTCACTGAGGAAATGAACTAGTCTGCTGTTAATGATAATGCAGAGGATTTTCCCAAGGTTGCTGTTGACGCATATCTCTCTCACTCTCTCTCTCTCGCTCTCTCTCGCTCTCTCTTTCCTCCAGATCTACCTGCTGATTCAGTGCTACAGTGTCTCAACCTTTCACTCTCTCTTTCCTCCAGATCTGCCTGCTGATTCAGTGCTACAGTCTCTCTCTCTCTCTCTCTCTCTCTCTCTCTCTCTCTCTCTCTCTCTCTCTCTCTCTCTCTCTCTCTCTCTCTCTCTCTCTCTCTCTCTCTCTCTCTCTCTCTCTCTCTCTCTCTCTCTCTCTACAGTCAGTCTCACTGCCTGGCACCCCATCCCACATTAAATGAGTTACAGGGTACCCTCTCTGTACACACACCTACACTTTATTATTACTATTATTATTATTATAAATCATTATTATTATTATATACACACAAACACTTCATTATTATTATTTTTATTATTATTATAAATTATTATTATTATACACACACAAACACAAACACAGTACGCACACAACCAGAATGAAACTACTGCTCCCAGTGCAGTGCTTCTAAATCATCATGGATTACATTACATCAATGAATGACTGAATCCAAGGACCACATGATGCAATCAGTTCAATGTAGAAATGCTGACTAGACTAACCGCTTCAGTTTCACTCAATCAGTATGGTCCTATATTAGTGTTTCAGAGGCAAGTGACATGAGGTGGAAATAGATGTATAGATACTTGTATGTGTATAAAGGCTTTAGAAAATGTACCAAACGTACCAATACGTACATTAAAACACACACACCTAGCTGACTTTCAGAGACCATTTGGCTTTGCTTACCCACACAAACATACAGATAAAAACCAATGCTATACATGCTACTATGTAGCTATAGCCACTTACCAACTGTGTGGTTCTGGGGTTAGTTGCTGGTGAAGTGCTAGAGAAAATCCAAAAAAGCTCCCTTTCTCCCCCTCCTTGGTCAGAGTCATGCTAGTGTCCAGGTTAAACCCTGCGACCGCCAGGGAGAGAAGAAGAGGAAGGAGAGGAAGACGATGTGACAGAGAGACTCCATATCTCACATGTGGTGCCATAGTCCTGGAGAATGAGCAGGTCCCTCAGCAGAGCAGAGCAGGTCCCTCAGAAGAGCAGAGCAGGTCCTTCAGCAGAGCAGGTCCTTCAGCAGAGCAGAGCAGACCAGTCCCAGTTCAGTTACAGATGAATGAAGAGTTGTAGAATTCTTCATGTGTTTTAATTGAATGGCGAGCAGCAAAGAGAGAAAGGGTAACTGCTGTTTGAATCTCCTGGTATATTTCCCTTGTTTCCTTCTCTCCTTCTCTCTCTCTCTTCTCTCCCCCTCCGTTTGCTGCTGTCAGTCTGCGGAGCAGCCTGAGAACATGAGGCTGTGTGTCAGTTACTGTAGCTTGTGTGTGAGAGTGTGTGTGTGTGTGTGTGTGTGTGTGTGGTGTGTGTGCATCCCCCTCTTCTGCTGTGTGACAGAGAGAGACAGAGGACAAGTGCCTTGAATAGCCCCTCACTCCTCCCCTCCCCTACTCTTTTAATCTCTCCGGCCCTGCTCCCTCTCTCTCTCAGCTGACGTCAACACTCAAGGGACTACTGCCAAAATACCAGGCTAGGTTGTCAAGATACTTGGACTCAGTTGAATAGGGAAAAGACTGAAAAGAAAGTAAGAGAGTTTTTTTTATCTGTTAAACTGACAGTGTTCAAAAGGCATCTTTTTCCCTCTTCGGTAACTGGAACAGGTCTCCGGTTATCTGAGAAAAAAAAGAAGGGAAAACTTGACATTTAGAAAACATTGCTACCTAATCATCCCAAGCTTCCAATTGGCTCATTCATCCCCCCTCCTCTCCCCTGTGAAGATTTCCCAGGTCGTTGCTGTAAATTAGAATGTGTTCTCAGTCAATTTACCTGGTAAAAAAAGGGTACAATAAAATGTAAATAAAAATACTACCGGCAAAGTCAAAGCTTGTCTTTTTCTTTAAATCTAAATGACCGTTGAACACCAGAATAATAAACTTCTTTGTCATATTGTAATAGACAACAACACTAGAGACTTGCAGAGTTCCTTAATGAATACTGTGAAGCAATGGGACTTCTGGCTAAAGGCTACCAACTTAGATTAAACCGTGCTACCTACCTACAGTGCATTGGGAAAGTATTCAGACCCTTTGACTTTTTCCACATTTTGTTACGTAACAGCCTTATTCTAAAATTGATTAAATCGTTTTTTTTCCTTCTTCAATCTAACCCCATGATGACAAAGCAAAAACAGGTTTTTAGAAATGTTGGCAAATTTATATTTAAAAAAAAAACGGAAATATGACATTTACATAAGTGTTCAGACCCTTTACTCAGTACTTTGTTGAAGCACATTTGGCAGCGATTATAGCCTTTAGTCTTCTTGGGTATGACGCTACAAGCTTGGCACACCTGTATTTGGGGAGTTTCTCCCATTCTTCTCTGCAGATCCTCTCAATCTCTGTCAGGTTGGATGGGGAGTGTTGCTGCACAGCTATTTTCAGGTCTCTCCAGAGATGTTGAAATGGGTTCAAGTCCGGCCTCTGGCTGGGCCACTCAAGGACATTCAGAGACTTGTTCCGAAGCCACTCCTGCATTGTCTTGGCTGTGTGCTTAGGGTCATTGTCCTGTTGGAAGGTGAACCTTCGCCCCAGTCTGAGGTCCTGAGCAGGTTATCATCAAGGATCTCTCTGTACTTTGCTCCGTTCATCTTTCCCTCGATCCTGACTAGTCTCCCAGTCCCTGCCGCTGAAAAACATCCCCACAGCATGATGCTGCTGCCACCATGCTTCACCGTAGGGATGGTGCCAGGTTTCCTCCAGACGTGACGCTTGGCATTCAGGCCAAATAGTTAAATCTTGGTTTCATCAGACCAAAGAATCTTGTTTCTCATGGTCTGAGAGTCCTTTAGGTGCCTTTTGGCAAACTCCAAGCGGGCTATCATGTGCCTTTTACTGAGGAGTGGCTTCCATCTGGCCACTCTACCATAAAGGCCTGATTATTGGAGTGCTGCAGAGATGGTTATCCTTCTGGAAGGTTCTCCCATCTCCACAGAGGAACTCTGGAGCTCTGTCAGAGTGACCATCAGATTCTTGGTCAACTCCCTGACCAAGGCCCTTCTCCCCCGATTGCTGAGTTTGGTCGGGCGGCCAGCTCTAGGAAGGGTCTTGGTGGTTCCAGATGTCTTCCATTTAAGAATGATGGAGGCCACTGTGTTCTTGGGGACCTTCAATGCTGCAGAATTTTTTTGCACCCTTCCCCAGATCTGTGCCTCAACACAATCCTGTCTCGGAGCTCTACGGACAATTTCTTCGACCTCATGGCTTGGTTTTTGCTCTGACATGCACTGTCAACTGTGGGACCTTATATAGACAGCTGTGTGACTTTCCAAATCATGTCCAATCAATTGAATGTACCACAGGTGGACTCCAATCAAGTTGTAGAAACATCTCAAGGATGATCAATGGAAACAGGATGCACCTGAGCTCAATTTCGAGTCTCATAGCATAGTGTCTGAATACTTATGTAAATAAGGTATTTCTGTTTTCACTTTGTTATTATGGGGTATTGTGTGTAGATTGATGAGTAAAATGTTTTTTGAATCAATTTAAGAATAAGGCTGTAACGTAACAAAATGTGTTAAACGGGATGGGGTTACTTTTCGAATGCACTGTCTGCTCTGCCACACCAAAGTCCAGTGTCCAGTCAGCCATGCCCTCACAGCATTGTCCACAATTGTGGGAACGTTGTTGTACCCGCCCAGCCACAGCTGTTCTGATTGGACCAGCTGATTCCTGTCCTCCTGTCACTAACCTAAAGTAGCAGGCATAAAAGAAACGCCTGAAACTAGATCCCCTACATACTGGTCTGAAACTAGATCCCCTACATACTGGTCTGAAACTAGATCCCCTACATACTGGTCTGAAACTAGATCCCCTACATACTGGTCTGAAACTAGATCCCCTACATACTGGTCTGAAACTAGATCCCCTACATACTGGTCTGAAACTAGATCACCTACATACTGGTCTGAAACTAGATCCCCTACATACTGGTCTGAAACTAGATCCCCTACATACTGGTCTGAAACTAGATCCCCTACATACTGGTCTGAAACTAGATCCCCTACATACTGGTCTGAAACTAGATCACCTACATACTGGTCTGAAACTAGATCCCCTACATACTGGTCTGAAACTAGATTCCCTACATACTGGTCTGAAACTAGATCCCCTACATACTGGTCTGAAACTAGATCCCCTACATACTGGTCTGAAACTAGATCCCCTACATACTGGTCTGAAACTAGATCCCCTACATACTGGTCTGAAACTAGATCCCCTACATACTGGTCTGAAACTAGATCCCCTACATACTGGTCTGAAACTAGATCCCCTACATACTGGTCTGAAACTAGATCACCTACATACTGGTCTGAAACTAGATCACCTACATACTGGTCTTGACAAGAAGAAGAAGAAGAAAAAACTGTCGGGGGAGATTCTCTTCTGCACTGTTCAACCAATACAGCAAATGTGGAGGATGAGTAACGCCTTATTAATGTCCAAAAGCATCCAAAAACGTTGCGTCACAGGCTATCTTTCCATTTCCCTTGAAAACCGGAACAAAATTCCTTCCCACCAAAACAGGCTGAAATTTCAGGCGGTCTCTTCAAACAACTCTTACACTAAAAGGGAATTATCATAATTTTCACAATTTCACAGTATTATTCCAACCTCATAGTGTGGAAATATATATAAAACACAGGAAAATCACGTTTTGACTGAACTGAAACTTTCAGTTTCAGTCCAAGGGGGCGTGAGATACAGCATGTGAAATTAGGAGGTAGGTAATTTTTGCGAGTGTTTTTACTTGCAAGTATTTTATACCTCCTTTTTTCATTTAGTTTTAGTTTTTTTTTAAATAATAGAAGTCTAGAATCTGGATCAGTCTTAGACGCTTGCACCTGCTCAGCTCTCAACGCTGAGATCATCATTCTCAAAGGGGAAATTCCACATAGTGGAATAAAGCAAGCATGAAAACCTGGCCATGAGGACCTGGCCATGAGGACCTGGCCATGGGGACCTGGCCATGAGGACCTGGCCATGGGGGCCAGGCCATGGGGGCCGGGCCATGAAGACCTGGCCATGGGGGCCGGGCCATGAAGACCTGGCCATGGGGGCCGGGCCATGAGGACCGGGCCATGAAGACCTGGCCATGGGGGCCGGGCCATGAAGACCTGGCCATGGGGGCCGGGCCATGAAGACCTGGCCATGGGGGCCATGAGGACCTGGCCATGGGGACCTGGCCATGAGGACCTGGCCATGGGGACCAGGCCATGAGGACCGGGCCACGAAGACCTGGCCATGAGGACCGGCCCACGAAGACCTGGCCATGAGGACCTGGCCATGAGGACCTGGCCATGGGGACCTGGCCATGGAGACCTGGCCATGAGGACCTGGCCATGGGGGCCGGGCCATGGGGGCCAGTGGGGCCTGGCCTACACTGAGCTGTTGGCTGGCTGCCGCTGAAGCACCTGCTCTTGTTGCCCTCTGCTGCTCTGAGTTGGTGTAGGAGGCAAACAAACATGTGTCAGGGCATATTAGGGGTATGACTGTAGGTTACCTTGAGACGCCATAGGAGTCAAAAGCCATGTGTCAGGGCATATTAGGGGTATGACTGTAGGTTACCTTGAGACGCCATAGGAGTCAACAGCCATGTGTCAGGGCATATTAGGGGTATGACTGTAGGTTACCTTGAGACGCCATAGGAGTCAACAGCCATGTGTCAGGGCAAGCCTGCAGGTAGGTCCTTTTGTAATACAGAATGGTAAAAGTTATACATCTTTCATTATACTGTATGTTTCTTCATATATCTCACAATGATCTAAACTTTGAATAGGTTTATATGCACAAGTGAATGTACTAATGGTTGATTAGTTTGTATTTACTGGTTAAAACACAAGCAGTTGGAGTTTAAATAGCTATTTTCCCATGGATGAGGTTCCTTGACGAAGCACTAATACCTCCATCAAGTTCTTTGCCCTCCCGAGTGGCGCAGTGGTCTAAGGCACTGCATCGCAGTGCTAGCTGTGCCACTAGAGATCCTGGTTTGAATCCAGGCTCTGTTGTAGCCGGCTGCGACCAGGAGACCAATGGGGCGGCGCACAATCGGCCCAGCGTCGTCCAGGGTAGGGGAGAGAATGGCCGGCAGGGATGTAGCTTAGTTGGTAGAGCATGGCGTTTGCAACGCCAGGGTTGTGGGTTTGATTCCCACGGGGGGCCAGTATAAAAAATAATGTATGCACTACACTAACTGTAAGTTGCTCTGGATAAGAGCGTCTGCTAAATGACTAAAATGTAGGCTGGGGGCCTGTATCCACATAGCGTCTCAGAGTAGCAGTGCTGGTCTAGGATCAGTTTTAGCTTTTTAGTTCATAATGAATAAGACTGTATGGACAGATCCTAGATCAGACTCCTGCTCTGAGAGGCTTTGTGGATACGGGCCCAGAGCTCCTGCATTGACACACCTAGGAACTAATGCCATTCACAGCTCTACAAAATATGTTTCAGACTCTGAGTGTCCTCTCTGAGTGTCCTCTCTGAGTGTCCTCTCTGAGTGTCCTCTCTGAGTGTCCTCTCTGAGTGTCCTCTCTGAGTGTCCTCTCTGAGTGTCCTCTCTAAGTGTCCTCTCTGAGTGTCCTCTCTGAGTGTCCTCTCTGAGTGTCCTCTCTGAGTGTCCTCTCTGAGTGTCCTCTCTGATCATTGTAGATCATCATCAGGGCTTGTGTTATTTTCTATTTTTTATTCAACATTTCTTTGGATACTTTTTTACTTCTTGCTCCTGAATGTATTTTTTCTCTGTTATTCAGAAAACAGAATGAAAATAAAATTAATTAAAATAAATAAAATAGGGAACCTTATTGTTTCCTCATATCGATCAAGTGTAAATAAATCAAATTTAGTAATTATATTAACATAATATGAATACTACTAATATTATAATTTACATAGTTATGTTTTTTGGTGCACAGTATGCACTAAGGACAAAAAGACACAAACTCCTTTAAACAGAAGGTTATCCTTTAAACAGAAGGTTATCCTTTAAACAGAAGGTTATCCTTTAAACAGAAGGTTATCCTTTAAACAGAAGGTTATCCTTTAAACAGAAGGGTATGCTTTAAATAGAATGGTATCCAAAAGATGCTGATACTAAAAATAAATAAAGAGGAGATCCAAGGAATGGCAACTCAGTGGGTTTGAGAAAATATATTTAATGGCAGCTTGGGCTCAGAGCCCAGAATGTGTGAACAAAGAACCGTAGGTGGTAGAGGAGGAACACAGGTTGATGGCCGTCCGGGATGTACAGAGCTATTAGCAAGATCTGCTGTGACACCCTTGTGTGCGTGTGCGTGTGTGTGTGTGTGTGTGTGTGTGTGTGTGTGTGTGTGTGTGTGTGTGTGTGTGTGTGTGTGCGTGCGTGCGTGCGTGCGTGCGTGCGTGCGTGCGTGCGTGCGTGCGTGCGTGCGTGCGTGTCTTCATCTCTGTACCCCACACATACAATTATCTGTAAGGTCCATCAATCGAGCAGTGAATTTCAAACACAGATTCAACCACAAAGACCAAGGAGATTGTTTTCAATGCTTCGCAAAGAAGGGCAGCTATTGGTAGATGGATAATTTGGTTTTTTTAAGGCAGAAATTGTATATATCCCTATACACTTTGGATACTGCTGCATAAATGACGTAATATGCCAGGGAGATATGTATACTGTAGCTAAGAAAGTAATATGAAGTGTATGTTGTGTAGTAAGCTGTTAGTAGCCCATGTGTCTCACCCTAATAATTTGGTCTATTTTCACCTCTTAATTTCGCCTACTGTTCTGACTTGGTGGTGCACATGTAGCCTACAACCTGTTTTAGAGAAATGTAATATTGTAAGAGCTTTCAATGACAAAAATCACAAGAAGGGCTTACCAAGAAAAACTTCCGGAAGGACTAATTTGTTTGAGGTAAAAAGGAGTTGGAACATTCAACAAAAAAAGTCAGAGATGTATTTCTTATTGGTCACTTTAATAATTTCACTTTAATAATAATTTAATTTTGTACAGGATGCAGACAGGTGACTGATGTTTACACGTCAAGCTGTCGTCATCCTCAGAGTGACTTGACCATTGCACAGAGCTCCTATTTATAGCCTAGTGGCTCGTTGAGACACAACAATGTAAGAAATTATAACGATAATATGTTTCAAGGTACAGTTGAAGTCGGAAGTTTACATACACTTAGGTTGGAGTCATTAAAACTCGTTTTTCAACCACTCCACAAATTTCTTGTTAACAAACTATAGTTTTGGCAAGTTGGTTAGGACATCTACTTTGTGCATGACACAAGTAATTTTTCCAACAATTGTTTACAGACAGATTATTTCACTTATAATTCACTGAATCACAATTCCAGTGGGTCAGAAGTTTACATACACTAAATTCCAGAAAATGATGTCATGGCTTTAGAAGGTTCTGATAGGCTAATTGACATCATTTGTGTCAATTGGAGGTGTACCTGTGGATGTATTTCAAGGCCTACCTTCAAACTCAGTGCCTCTTTGCTTGACATTATGGGAAAATCAAAAGAAATCAGCCAAGACCTCAGAAAAAAATGTGTAGACCTCCACAAGTCTGGTTCATCCTTGGGAGCCATTTCCAAACGCCTGAAGGTACCACGTTCATCTGTACTAACAATAGTATGCAAGTATAAACACCATGGGACCACGCAGCCGTCATACCGCTCAGGAAGGAGACGCGTTCTGTCTCCTAGAGATGAATGTACTTTGGTGCGAAAAGTGCAAATCAATCCCAGAACAACAGCAAAGGACCTTGTGAAGATGCTGGAGGAAACGGGTACAAAAGTATCTATATCCACAGTAAAACAAGTCCTATATCGACATAACCTGAAAGGCCGCTCAGCAAAGAAGAAGCCACTGCTCCAAAACCACCATAAAAAAGCCAGACTACGGTTTGCAACTGCACATGGGGACAAAGATTGTACTTTTTGGGGAAATGTCCTCTGGTCTGATGAAACAAAAATAGAACTGTTTGGCCATAATGACCACCGTTATGTTTGGAGGAAAAAGGGGGTTGCTTGCAAGCCGAAGAACACCATCCCAACCGTGAAGCACGGGGGTGGCAGCATCATGCTGTGGGGGTGCTTTGCTGCAGGAGGGACTGGTGCACTTCACAAAATAGATGGCATCATGAGGAAGGAAAGTTATGTGGATATATTGAAACAACATCTCAAGACATCTGTCAGGAAGTTAAATCGTTTTAAATGGGTCTTCCAAATGGACAATGACCCCAAGCATACTTCCAAAGTTGTGGCAAAATGGCTTAAGGACAACAAAGTCAAGGTATTGGAGTGGCCATCACAAAGCCCTGACCTCAATCCTATAGAAAATTTGTGGGCAGAACTGAAAAAGCATGTGCGAGCAAGGAAGCCTACAAACCTGACTCAGTTACACCAGCTCTGTCAGGAGGAATGGGCCAAAATTCACCTAATTTATTGTGGGAAGCTTGTGGAAGGCTACCCAAAACGTTTGACCCAAGTTAAACAATTTAAAGGCAATACTACCAAATACTAATTGAGTGTATGTAAACTTCTGACCCAATGGGAATGTGATGAAAGAAATAAAAGCTGAAATAAATCATTCGGGGTGGCAGGTAGCTTAGTGGGTAAGAGCGTTGTGCCAGTAACCGAAAGGTCGCTGGTTCTAATCCCCAAGCCGACTAGGTAAAAAATCTGTCGATGTGCCCTTAAGCAAGGCACTTAACCCTAATTGCTCATGTAAGTCGCTCTGGATAAGAGCGTCTGCTAAATGACTAAAAATGTAAAAAAATATGTAATTCTCTCTACTATTATTCTGACATTTCACATTTTTTAAATAAAGTGGTGATCCTAACTGACCTAAGACAGGGAATATTTACTAGGATTAAATGTCAGGAATTGTGAAAAACTGGGTTTAAATGTATTTGGCTAAGGTGTATGTAAACTTCAGACTTCAACTGTAAATGGCAAATTATAGCACAAAATAAAAAAGAGAAATAGTGTGTCTCGTTAATCAATAGACCATGCCAACATGTCTGTGGCACACAGAGACACCAAAAAATCAAGGCAACAACATTATAGAAACGAGGACAGTGAAAACGTTTAGCGTCTTTGGATCCACAGTGTCTAAGGAGTACTGCCAGAATACCTCTCTTTGTTTTAGTTTCCGTTCGATATGACCTCCTTGTGGTGCGATGCGAAGTTTCAATGCTCGTTTAGTTTGACCAATATAAGCAGCCAGTGGCGATTTTAGCATGTAAATCTTGGTGGGGCAAACAAAAACAAACAAACTTGATGCAAAGCCACTACACAACACAACACTAAACAATACATGAATTGCACTATAACGGTGACAAACGGTGCCCACAAACTGTTAGGGCCTACATAAAGCTGTCCCAACAGCAGTCCCAACACCTTACCACCGCTATACCTGGCTATCAGCGGAGCCTTGTCTGGCAGCGAAACAGTTCATTCAGCCTCATTTACTGCCTTTTAGAATAACATAGCTGATATGGCTGACTTGCTTAAACAAATGTGGTTTCTACTGACAATTGAGATGTACAAACTATGGCATAAGGGGACGACGAGCGGATAAGAGGCAATCCGTAATTTTGATTAAGACATTAATGAGCGAGCTAGGACGGACGTAGTCAATATAACTATTTGTTCAGCACTTTTGAAATGTACAGCGACAGAATTCAGAACATGGGCCGTTCTTACATTATTCAATGATGACATTTCTCTAAAACAGGCTATAGGCTACATGTGCACCACCAAGTCAGAACAGGAGGCTAAATTATGAGGGGAAAAGGGACCATATTATTAGGGTGAGGCACATGGGCTACTAACAGCTTACTACACAACATACACTTAGTATTACTTTCTTAGCTGCAGTATACATTTCTCCCTGGCATATTATGTAATTTATGCAGCAGCATACAATACATTTTTGGACTCACCTTGTTGTGCTGTTCTCACTTGAACATGAAGGTGACTTTGTCATCAAAGTCTGGCATTCTCTGGATTTATGGTGCTTTCAAGACAACTGGGAACTCTGAAAAAAACAAGGTCGAATCATGACGTCAGTGATCTTCAGGTCGGAGCTCTAGAAAGAGGCCCGAGTTCCCGACTTGGAATTCCGAGTTGGATGACCATTCAAAATGTATTTTCCCAGTCTGAGCTCGTTTTTTTCAAAGTTCCCAGTTGTCTTGAACTCACTAAAGTTTGAGATTACCCAGTTCCGAGTGTCCAGTTATTTTAACAGTGGCAGAAGTCATGCTGGATTGACAGCATGGCCAATGTTGTATCCGTAGCCGATGTGAGCAAGACCTTTAAACAGGTCAACATTCACAAGGCCGCAGGGCCAGACGGATTACCAGGACGTCACATCTGCTCCTGCAACGCCCTCTACTGCTCATCCTGTCTCCTTGACCTGCCACCACTCCCCCATTATTCTCTCCCTCTCTCTCTTTCTCTCTCTCTTTCTCTTTCTCTCTCTCTCTCTCTCTCTCTCTCTCGCTCTCTCTCTCGCTCTCTCTCTCTCTCTCTCTCTCTCTCTCTCACGCTCTCTCTCTCTCGCACTCTCTCTCATCTCGTACTCTCTCTCTCTCTCTCTCTCTCTCTCTCTCTCTCTCTCTCTCTCTCTCTCTCTCTCTCTCTCTCTCTCTCTCCCTCTCCCTCTCTGTCTCTCTGTCTCTCTGTCTCTCTGTCTCTGTGTGATTGTGTGGGTGAAGACAGGTGTGCTGGAGTCAGAGCAGATCCCCACCAGCTGCAACCTGTTCCATAATCAAGACCTCTACAAATAGTCCTGCCACTTCCACGCTGCCAGATCGTAATCTCTGCTCAGTCAGTCTACGGTTCTAGCCGTTTGTTACTATTCAGATCCTGTTGTGCCTGTTTTCCTTGCCTGATGCCGCTTTCCTCTCCGCTACAGTTCTGCCCTCTCTGACTCTGGTCCCTGTCTCCAGACCCACAACTCGTCATCCTGCTACTCTGTCCTGGATTCCCCACTCTACTACTCCCTTGGATTCCCCTCCGGACCTGCTCACCCTGTCTCCAACCCCCCTCGCTCCAGCCTCAGCCTCCGCACCTGGTTTCCAGCAGTTTCCCCTGACCTGCACTCCATCTCCCCCCTGTGTTTCAATAAATACCTTGGTTACTTCATCCCAGTCTCCTCGTCTGAGTCTGCTCTTGGGTTCCCCTGTTCCACTCCGCGTAACACGTGTACTCACAGCATGCGCAGACCAACTGGCAAGTATCTTCACTGACATTTTCAACCTTTCCCTGACCGAGTCTGTAATACCTACACGTTTCAAGCAGACCACCATAGTCCCTGTGCCCAAGAACGCGAAGGTAACCTGCCTAAATGACTACTGCCCCGTAGCACTCATGTCTGTAGCCATGCAGTGCTTTGAAAGGCTGGTCATGACTCACATCAACACCATCATCCAGGAAATCCTAGACCCACTCCAATTCGCATACCACCCCAACAGATCCACAGATGACGCAATCTCAATGGCACTCCACACTGCCCTTTCCCACCTGGACAAAAGGAACACCTATGTGAGAATGCTGTTCATTGACTACAGCTCAGCGTTCAACAACATAGTGCCCACAAAGCTATTATCTATGCATAGTCACTTTACCCCTACCTACATGTACCAATTATCTCAACTAACCTGTACCCCCGCACATTGACTCAGTACCGGTACCCCCTGTATATAGCCTCAATATTGTTTTTTTATTGTGTAACTTTTTTTGTTTTGTTTTTTACTTTTAGTTTATTTAGTAAATATTTTCTTAACTCTATTTCTTGAACTGCATTGTTGGTTAAGGGCTTGTCAGTAAGCATTTCACGGTAAGGTCTACACCTGTGGTATCCGATGCATGTGACAAATGAAATTGTATTTTATGTCTATCCTTTTAAGCTTGGAAAAGAGACCCTTAAACCCAGACTTGGACCACACACCCTCTCCACTGAATAGCAGGCTAGTGATTGCTTTGCGATGCTTGCAGTTAGACACTGATTCCTTCCAAACCACTCATTGTTGAATTTGCGATTTCCAACTTGTTGTGTAATGTTTATGAGCACTGATACGTTTTAACTATAATTTCTCTTCATAATTTCTCTTCATATGACAAGGATTGAAAAGGATTTGCCAGTAGATTGTCTACTTGATTCATGACGATGACTGCTAGCTTGCTAGCTAAGATTTTGAAAGTATGATGTTGACATGATCAGTCCAATCAAAGCTACTCTAGATATAACGTGATTTGACAGCATTTTATCTGTGGCCAATGACCTTGAGCCTTCTTGGATGGGCACTTCTAATGTAACTCTATGGCAACACCCAAGGGGCTTGAATATTCGATCTCTCCCCATAGATTTTGACGTAGTGTCCCCATGAGTGACAGAACACTGAGCCAATCACAGCCCAACTAGAGAACATTACCAACCCCTACACTCCGTATTTTCTGCTGGCTGCCCCACCACCACAGAAAGCACTGAGCTAGGCTGAAACACCTGCATTTTGGAGCTGCCTTACTCAAGAAAGCAAAAAATAGATTGTTTGTATACAGCTTTATTAACTCAATACATTATTATTATTTTTTTTTACATTGTTTGCAAACTGATATGTGACACATATCAATGTCAAAATAAAAGGCAACCCCCCAAAACATTTTTTTTGTTGTTGTTGTTTTTTGGCTCTGCCCAACCTGCCCTGAATGACGGGTCGCCACTGAGCCCCGCAAATTTATTTCCACCATTATTATTTTCCACCATAATTTGCAAATAAATTCATAAAAAATCCTACAATGTGATTTTCTGGATTTTTTTTTCTCATTTTGTGTGTCATAGTTGACGTGTACCTATGATGAAAATTACAGGCCTCTCTCATCTTTTTAAGTGGGAGAACTTAAGTGGGAGAAATTGGTGGCTGACTAAATACTTTTTTCCCCCACTGTAATACCTGAATTCCCACCAAAATCTCGGAATTCCATTCATTATTTGCCTAAACCAGTAAAATGCTTTATGTGCTATAATTCGGTCAATATCTGATGGATTATAAAAAATTATAAAAGTTTGGAGTATCTTCATCCATTGTCCAACTGTTGCATTATAATTGTTTTTAAAAACCTTTTTAACAATTTCGATGACCGTTGCTAGTGACACCGCCACCTAACAACCCAACACAAGAACTCATTAGCAGTCTAGGCGACTCACTTCAAGGATAAAGACTATTTTAGATGGTAGACAGCACTTAAAGCCAGGGTCATTTTTCTCTGCTGCCCTTTTTAGCTCTCACTGCTCTGCTGCAGACAGCACTTTTACAGTATTGATTTAATGACTGAGACAGGAGACAGAGAGGAGGTGCAGGAGGTGGTACTGTGTATGAATTGGATTAGTGACAGCCACACTCATCACATGCTTGGTAAACAACAGGTGTAGACTAACAGTGAAATGCTTACTGACGGGCCCTTCCCACAATGCAGAGAGAAAAAAAAAAGAGACAGAGAAAAATAATAACACAATACATAAATGAATGGTAACTTTGCTATAAACACAGGGTACCAGTAGCGAGTCGATGTGCAGGGGTGCGAGGTAATTGAGGTAGATGTGTACTGACTAGGCAACAGGATAGACAATTAACAGTAGCAGCAGCGTATGTGATGAGTCAAAAGAGATGTTCAGGGTGCTGTTGGTTCCAGACTTCGTGCATCGGTACCGCTTGCCGTGTGGTAGCAAAGACAACAGTCTATGACTTGGGTGGCTGGAGTAATTGATACCAGTAGATCCTCAGATCCTCAAAACATTATACAGCTGCACCATTGAGAGCGTCTTGACTGGCTGCATCACCGCTTGGTACGGCAACTGCTTGGCATCCGACCGCAAGGCGCTACAGATGGTAATGCGTACGGCCCAGTACATCAATGGAGCTGAGCTCCCTGCCATCCAGGACCTCATATACTGTTCTCTCTGCAACCGCATGGCAAGCGGTACCGATGCACCAAGTCTGGAACCAACAAGACCATGAACAGCTTCTACCCCCATCCCATAAGACACTAAATAGGTAGTTAAATAGTTAACCAATAGCTACCTGGACTATCTGCATTGACCCTTTTTGCACAAACTCTGTTGACTCATCATATACTCTGCTGCTGCTGTTTACTATCTGGCACTTTATTCCTAGTTATATGTACATATCTACCTCAATTACCTCATACTCCTGCACATCGACTCAGTACTGGTTCCCCTTTGTATATACAGTGAGGGAAAAAAGTATTTGATCCCCTGCTGATTTTGTAAGTTTGCCCACTGACAAAGAAATGATCAGTCTATAATTTTTATGGTAGGTTTATTTGAACAGTGAGAGACAGAATAACAACAAAAAAATCCAGAAAAACGCATGTCAAAAATGTTATAAATTGATTTGCATTTTAATGAGGGAAATAAGTATTTGACCCCCTCTCAATCAGAAAGATTTCTGGCTCCCAGGTGTCTTTTATACAAGTAACGAGCTGAGATTAGGAGCACACTCTTAAAGGGAGTGCTCCTAATCTCAGCTTGTTACCTGTATAAAAGACACCTGTCCACAGAAGCAATCAATCAATCAGATTCCAAACTCTCCACCATGGCCAAGACCAAAGAGCTCTCCAAGGATGTCAGGGACAAGATTGTAGACCTACACAAGGCTGGAATGGGCTACAAGACCATCGCCAAGCATCTTGGTGAGAAGGTGACAACAGTTGGTGCGATTATTCGCAAATGGAAGAAACACAAAATAACTGTCAATCTCCCTCGGCCTGGGGCTCCATGCAAGATCTCACCTCGTGGAGTTGCAATGATCATGAGAACGGTGAGGAATCAGCCCAGAACTACACGGAAGGATCTTGTCAATGATCTCAAGGCAGCTGGGACCATAGTCACCAAGAAAACAATTGGTAACACACTACGCCATGAAGGACTGAAATCCTGCAGCGCCCGCAAGGTCCCCCTGCTCAAGAAAGCACATATACAGGGCCGTCTGAAGTTTGCCAATGAACATCTGAATGATTCAGAGGAGAACTGGGTGAAAGTGTTGTGTTCAGATGAGACCAAAATCGAGCTCTTTGGCATCAACTCAACTCGCCGTGTTTGGAGGAGGAGGAATGCTGCCTATGACCCCAAGAACACCATCCCCACCGTCAAACATGGAGTTGGAAACATTATGCTTTGGGGGTGTTTTTCTGCTAAGGGGACAGGACAACATCACCGCATCAAAGGGACGATGGACGGGGCCATGTACCGTCAAATCTTGGGTGAGAACCTCCTTCCCTCAGCCAGGGCATTGAAAATGGGTCGTGGATGGGTATTCCAGCATGACAATGACCCAAAACACACGGCCAAGGCAACAAAGGAGTGGCTCAAGAAGAAGCACATTAAGGTCCTGGAGTGGCCTAGCCAGTCTCCAGACCTTAATCTCATAGAAAATCTGTGGAGGGAGCTGAAGGTTCGAGTTGCCAAACGTTAGCCTCGAAACCATAATGACTTGGAGAAGATCTGCAAAGAGGAGTGGGATAAAATCCCTCCTGAGATGTGTGCAAACCTGGTGGCCAACTACAAGAAACGTCTGACCTCTGTGATTGCCAACAAGGGTTTTGCCACCAAGTACTAAGTCATGTTTTGCAGAGGGGTCAAATACTTATTTCCCTCATGAAAATGCAAATCAATTTATAACATTTTTGACATGCGTTTTCCTGGATTTTTTTGTTGTTATTCTGTCTCTCACTGTTCAAATAAACATACCATTAAAATTATAGACTGATCATGTCTTTGTCAGTGGGCAAACGTACAAAATCAGCAGGGGATCAAATACTTTTTTCCCTCACTGTAGCCAAGTTATCGTTACTCATTGTGTATTTATTATTACTTTTATTATTTCTCTATTTTCTTTCTCTCTGCATTGTTGGGAAAGGCCCGTACTTAAGCATGTGACTGCTAGTCCACACCTGTTGTTTACAAAGCATGTGATGTTTTAGCATGTGCAGGGGCAGGGCCATTGAGGGCTTCCACCATGCTTCCGCCATTTTTAAAGTAGTCAAAGTAGGTCAACTAAGTGGGGATTCCTATGGGTTGTAGCCTCAAGGGCGATGCCCATGCTGTCACAGATAGGAGTTGGGTGCAGTTGAATCCAGTGAAGGTAACCCGTAGTGGACTTGTGATATTTGTTTGTGTTTCTTCTGACCAGAGGGAGCAGATGCTCTGTGTCACGCAACTTGGGTCTAGATCTGTTTCTTACTTTGCTCTTAGGAACAGAGAGCACCATTGAAAGGAGTGATTTCTGGGGTAGCGTTAACTGTGGAGGTGGAGCAAATGAAGGTGAAAATTCCTGGTGTTTGTGATTCCGCCGTTTGGTGCGACGCAGAACCGGTGGTGAGTCCTTTTGAGTTTTTAGTCATATTTTAGTTATCCTGTTAGAGCTTTCGTGCCGAATACACTGCGCTGTTTCAGGTGCAGCGTTTATGGCCATGTTGCAGTAGTTTGTAGGAGGGAGATTCCAAGATGTGGCAAGTGTGCAGGAGGGCATGGGATAAAGGATTGTGTAGTTTAGGTGGATAAAGTTTTTGTGTATGTGTGTAAACTGTAGGGGTTGCTGGTGATCGGAAGTGTCCGGTGCAAGAGAGGCAGGTTGAGGTGACGAGTCAGAGTAGTGCAGAAGGTGTCGTATGCTGAGGCAGAGAAGAAAGTAGAGGAGGATGGGTCAAGGGTGAGGGATCCTGAGAGGATCGCTGTAGGTAGTAGATCTGTGCCAGCACAGAGGGATAGACCGACGAGTGATGTACGCTTCAGTAAGGTTGGCTTCTTAGCGTTCATAGCGCTGGTTATCAACTGTACCACAGAAATTGAACATAAATCACAGAAAATAGATGTTGTAGTGGCAGCTGCAGAGAAGTATTTGGGTATACGAGATTTGACTTCAAGAGTTACAGGGTGTGTTGAGTGGTGGTGTCATGGTGCAGGAGCAGATAGGGTCAAAGTAGTGGAAGGAGGTAGTGGGTTTTTAATGAGTGTCGGGTTAGTTGGTAGGGTGTTTCTTTTTTTTATCTTCCCTTTTCCAATTATTTTTTTTATCACCAAGTACAATGGATGTATGTTATAGTCCAGTTGGGGGCAGTAATGCAACATATTGGATGCCAACCGCCGTTAAACTCCAAAGAAGAAATAAAAACGGATCTGAAGTCAATATTGCGTTATTTGGGCTAATTCAACGTTTCAGCTTTGGGATGGCAAACTGATCCTACGAGAAACGCACTTGGTCATCATTACGTGGTCTCGTGTGACAACAGCTGTAAATCCTGCTAGCTCTCATGTCCCTGCTAGATAAATGAAAATATATTGAACAAATAAATTAAGGTAGCGAAAAATAAAGTAAAAATGCTTTCTCGTTTATTGAAGGAGCACCAAGCTAAGCAGAACGAGAGAAAAGAACTCCAAGGTGAGGGGAAATAACGTCTAGTGTGATGCTGCAGCTAGCTAGCTATGCTAAAAACAACAGCTAGGAAAATTAGCTAGCTAGTTAGTTAGCTGCAGCAACAAGGTTCTGAACGTATAACAACAAACAACCGTTAGAAATGCATGAGTCAAGCAAATTGTGAATTTCGTGACGATAACTGGATTTATAGTTAGCTAGCTCTGGACGACAACGACGAGTTGCCTCTGCTAGTATTTGAACTCGTACTGACGCCCAGGGTCAGGCAGTTCGCTAACTAGCCCCTGGAATCGACGTTATACCGCATATATATATATATATATGTATGTGTGTGTGTGTGTGGTTATATACTGTACATTTACTCCAAGGGTTACTCAAGTTTTGGGCGAACACAGCTAACTAGAAGACGCTAACGTTAGCGTGTTCTTAACTTGATGGCTAACCTAGCTACGTTATGCTATTCCACCCATGACATGATAGGTGGGGTGTATTCATTCCGCCGATTCTAGTGGTGGCGGCTACCTAAATTTGTCCAATAGCAAGAAACTCCCGTTTTGCTCCGTTTGCATTCCGTTTGGTTCTTAAACGGTAAACGTTTTCTGTAGATGTATTCATTACGCCTATTCTGTTGTTGCAAAACGTTTCGTCTGTTGCAAAACGTTTTGCAATAGAAACTGTTTACTCCAAACTGTAAACGTTTTGCAACGAAAATGAGTTTAGATTGGACAAATTCAGGTAGGTCCCTCCCTGTTTTGTTCCGTTTTCTCGATTTGTTTCAATTTGTTTGTTAAACGGTTTCCGTTGCAAGACGTAATGAATACACTCCTGTTTTCTTTTGCCCTGCTCAGAGAGACGCAGACGAGAGGCAATTGCTGCGGCCACCTGTCTAACAGAAGCCTTGGTGGACCACCTCAATGTTGGGTATGTGAATAATGGCCAGTAGTTAGCTTGTGTTGTTTACCCCTGTTGGGACCTAAAACATCTGTATTTATTTTTTGCCTGATTACGTTTTGTTTTTCCCAAATTCGGTTTTCGCCATTTAGTTTTTCACAGTTTCAGTTTTCGCTCTCATTCACTTTATTGTATTTGATTTAAAAAAAAACAATTGAATGTTCTAAGTCCACAAAAATGTTTAAACTGCATCAGGATACTTTTTTTAGGTCTGGGATTTCTTCCCTAAAATTCGATTTTTGTGTGTAGTTACCCTTTAATGCAAGTGGGCACCAGGAAGATACCTTTGTTTGGTTAAGCGGTGTTGTTGTAGGGCTCATGTGATTGCAGAGTTTGCAAAACAAATGGCCACTGTATTGATGCAAATAATCATAATATTATTCTGCCATGTATGCATAGGCTACTTTGTTGTTAACATTTAATTGAGAAGGTTTTTGGGAAAGCCTTTCCATCTCTACCAGAATAATGTTATCATTAGCATCATCGCTAACGGCTACACGGTGTACGCACCGCACACACCCACTCAGACAGGGGCATTCCTGTGCCGTTTCAGAAAGTTGCATGAAAATAGGAATCACTGATGCAGTTTGTTCGTCTTATGATTCACTTGGGCAAATGAATGCATTTTTCTCATTTCTGTTCAATAGCTTTATTTGATTTCCAAACAAGTTAAATATATTGTTAAATTCCGTTTTATTGTCGGGATTCCGTCCGCAATACTGATTTTTTTTATAGGGCCCTACCCCTGTTTTTATGTACCCATCATTCAGCTGTTCAACTCGGCCAATTCCGATCAAATGCCTTTTTTTATTTTTTTATTTTTTTTATTTTTATTAGTCATTTAGCAGACGCTCTTATCCAGAGCGACTTACATGAGCAATTAGGGTTAAGTGCCTTGCTCAAGGGCACATCGACAGATCTTTCACCTAGTCGGCTCGGGGATTAGAACCAGCGACCTTTCGGTTACTGGCACAACGCTCTTAACCACTAAGCTACCTGCCGCCACCGGCACCTGCCTTGACACGTGACCAATTAGGCCTGTTTTGTAACCTGCATTGAAAGTGTTTAGCTACCGTCTTGTATTTTAACTGTAGCCTTGGTTTATAGCTTTTTGTCACAGAGGTTTTTAAACCCAACATTGCAACACTTGCGAAGCAGACTCTGCATACCGGACCGGGGTTTGAGAAGTCAATGAGAGAATTGAACTGATTCCTTAGTAGTTCATTTTCTCGATTTCTGAAGGCACAACATAGATTAAAACCCATGTTTTAAGTAGCTCAACCATGCCATTACTACAACCTCATAAAAGTGACAAACTGACACGTTTTCATTTTCGTCAAAAACTACTTTATATCGAGTGGACGGCATGCACATGCGCAGTTCGGAGTGACTTGACCGTTATACCCGACGATGTGTTTCTGCACATGATCTTAGGTAGCTAACGTCTCCATGATATCGCCTACAGGCGTGATAGGCGGACACTGCTTCTCCAATAGAAATCCCCTATCTTCCTTACTAAGCAATCGTCGATTTTATAACAGAAAATGCCTGCAAATTTCCCCGTCACAGATTAAATTTAATCCTGGACTAAAAAAAAACTGTCTGTGTGCTTAGCCTTCAATCACTGTGTTAACCAATGATGGCATGTGACTCCACAGCACATTGTACACCCTGGTAATATTTCAGTAGTACAAAAGTTAATTAAAATCAAATGTTATTTGTGCTGAATACAATGGGTGTAGACCTTAATGTGAAATGCTTACTTACAAGCCCTTAACAACAATGCTGTAGCTCAGTTGGTAGAGCATGGCGTTTGCAACGCCAGGGTTGTGGGTTCGATTCCCACGGAGGGCCAGTATGAAAAATGTATGCACTCACTAACTTTAAGTCGCTCTGGATAAGAGCGTCTGCTAAATGACTAAAATGTAAATGTAAGAAAATAAGAGTGAAGAAAATATTTACGAAATAACGTTTTTTGTCTTTTTAAGTAGCACAATAAAAATAACTATAATGAGGCTATATACAGGGGGTATCAGTACCGAGTCAATGTGTGGGGTACAGGTTAGTCTAGGTAATTGAGGTAATATGTACATGTAGGTAGGGGTAAAAGTGACTATACGTAGATACAGTGGGGGAAAAAAGTATTTAGTCAGCCACCAATTGTGCAAGTTCTCCCACTTAAAAAGATGAGAGAGGCCTGTAATTTTCATCATATGTACACGTCAACTATGACAGACAAAATGAGAAAAAAAAATCCAGAAAATCACATTGTAGGATTTTTAATGAATTTATTTGCAAATTATGGTGGAAAATAAGTATTTGGTCAATAACAAAAGTTTCTCAATACTTTGTTATATACCCTTTGTTGGCAATGACACAGGTCAAACATTTTCTGTAAGTCTTCACAAGGTTTTCACACACTGTTGCTGGTATTTTGGCCCATTCCTCCATGCAAATCTCCTCTAGAGCAGTGATGTTTTGGGGCTGTCGCTGGGCAACACAGACTTTCAACTCCCTCCAAAGATGTTCTATGGGGTTGAGATCTGGAGACTGGCTAGGCCACTCCAGGACCTTGAAATGCTTCTTACGAAGCCACTCCTTCGTTGCCCGGGCGGTGTGTTTGGGATCATTGTCATGCTGAAAGACCCAGCCACGTTTCATCTTCAATGCCCTTGCTGATGGAAGGAGGTTTTCACTCAAAATCTCACGATACATGGCCCCATTCATTCTTTCCTTTACACGGATCAGTCGTCCTGGTCCCTTTGCAGAAAAACAGCCCCAAAGCATGATGTTTCCACCCCCATGCTTCACAGTAGGTATGGTGTTCTTTGGATGCAACTCAGCATTCTTTGTCCTCCAAACACAACGAGTTGAGTTTTTACCAAAAAGTTATATTTTGGTTTCATCTGACCATATGACATTCTCCCAATCCTCTTCTGGATCATCCAAATGCACTCTAGCAAACTTCAGACGGGCCTGGACATGTACTGGCTTTTTTTTTTTCTCAATTTGTCTGTCATAGTTGACGTGTACCTATGATGAAAATTACAGGCCTCTCTCATCTTTTTAAGTGGGAGAACTTGCACAATTGGTGGCTGACTAAATACTTTTTTTCCCCACTGTAATAGATAATACACAGTGAGTAGCAGCAGCACAAAGGAGGGGTCAATGCAAATAGTCCGGGTAGTCATTTGATTAATTGTTCAGCAGTCTTATGGCTTGTGGTTAGACGCTGTTAAGGAGCCTTTTGGACCTAGACTCGGCGCTCTGGTGCCGCTTGCCGTGCGGTAGCAGAGAGAACAGTGTATGACTTGGGTGGCTGGAGTCTTTTTGACAATTTTTTGGGGCCTTCCTCTGACAACGCATAGTTTAGAGGTTCTGGATGGCAGGAAGCTTGATCTAGTGGCGAAACCAAAGAATAGCATCTAATGGAAACAGTTGGACTTGACCACCTTGGTTGCGACACTACATTCACATTGTCTCCTGAGTGGCGCAGTGGTCTAAGGCACTGCATCGCAGTGCTAACTGTGCCACTAGAGATCCTGGTTCGAATCCAGGCTCTGTCGCAGCCGGCCGCGACCGGGAGACTCATGGGCGGTGCACAATTGGCCCAGCGTCGTCCAGGGTAGGGGAGGGAATGGCCGGCAGGGATGTAGATCAGTTGATAGAGCATGGCGTTTGCAACGCCAGGGTTGTGGGTTCGATTCCCACGGGGGGCCAGTATAAAAAAATAAATAAAAAAATATGTATTCACTAACTGTAAGTCGCTCTGGATAAGAGCGTCTGCTAAATGACTAAAATGTAAATGTAAATGTAATTCAATTACAGTTAACGAAAGGAGGATAAAGTCAAGTGTAGAAACCAACCTCTTATTTATTGTTGTTATGAAGGATTTCATAAGGACATATTTTTACACTTTCTTAACCACTGATTTCGGTCTAATTTCTCTTCCGTTTCCAATATCCAATAGAATGTCTTTGCCCATAAGATGTCATCAGATCAACCTTTTATTAAATGTTGCTTAGGCCTCTGTAGCTCAATTGGTAGAGCATGGCGCTTGTAATGCCAGGGTAGTGGGTTCGATCCCCGGGACCACCCATACGTAAAAATGTATGCGCACATGACTGTAAGTCGCTTTGGATAAAAGCGTCTGCTAAATGGCATATTATTATTATTATTATTATTATTATTATTATTATTATTATTATTATCCTCATGTGAAGTCTTCTGATCTCCATGCCTCCTTAAAATCTTGTTGTACTAATCTTCCAGTTGCTGTGTGTGATGTTTAATTCCAGGGTGGCCCAGGCGTATGTGAACCAGAGGAAGCTGGACCATGAGGTGAAGACGTTACAGGTGCAGGCCAGCCAGTTCTCCAAGCAGACCGCTCAGTGGATCAGTATGGTGGAAGGATTCAACCAGGCCCTGAAGGTACACACACTACACAGTATGGTCTTAGATTAGTAGCCATTTTCCCTAAATCCTTTTATGTTTGTCGAATGATAGCAGCCCCCCCCCCCCCCCATGAGTGTTTCAAATCTGAAGAGAAGTACAATATAACTTTCCTTTGGGAACAAAACAAACTGGTATATTGGGTATCTTTTCAGTTGACTTTTTCACCCGTTCTAATGTACGTTTAGTCCTGCCACATTCCCAGCCAGGCAAACATGTTAAATAAAACCTTATGTTCAAAAGCATTTTAGCTAAAACATGTGATACTTAACATTTAGTAGGCCTCAAACTCATCAAAGCTATATATATATATATCTATCACAGATAATGAGCTACTGTTCTTCTTACCAAGGCTCAAACACAGCGTTAAGCCAATCTCTGCCTGTCTGTGTTAACATCGACACCAGTAGATGACTACGGTATGGAGGGAAATCCAAACCCTTTCGTTGAACATCAAACACCACATTCCCTCTCTCTCTGTCTGTCTGTAACCTTCCAGGAAGCTGTATTATAGGTGCATTATGAATGTGTCATATACCTTGGCTTGGTCAGGAAGAACAGAGTGAGAGAGTAAGGTTGATTTTATTTTGTTAATCTTTAAGTCTTTTGACGCTACCGTGCGTCAATCTAAGTAACATAATAAAAAAAATCCCCATCAAAATCCATCAGTTTAAGCTAGAGATATCATGGCATCCGCCTATTTCGCCTTCCGGATCAATCCACCGTATCCGCCGATGTCGGCCTTCCGGATCAATCCACCGTATCCGCCGATGTCGGCCTTCCAGATCTGCAAACAGCGGTGTTTGTCAGACCATGAGACATCCCGAAAATCGGTTTGCTCTACAACCCCCACAGGTGTCTCGGGACTCGTCTGAAGTCGGTACATCCGATCTGCCAACTTCTGTCTGTAGTGTCCGAACCGTTTGAGCTACAAACTAATATGACCCCTCTATGGAAAGGGGAGACTCTCACGAACACGATGGTAATCCATACAAACGAATGGAAGTATGGAGGTAGTTTTGTGCCAACAAAAATAAGGGGTTCAATATGTGTCCCAACATTTGTTTATTTCCTGAACTTTCTTATATCTCCTAGATATAGGACAGACACTTCTAAACCTTATTCCTTATGGTTTATTTAGACTTTTTTTTGCCATTTGTGTTATTCAATGTGTTTGTATGGGCTATAGTAGCAAAAGCGAAATGTAATCTTTTATCAAATTATACATTTTTTTTATACCTAAAGGGGTCCTAAAATTCAAAATCAAATAGCTAAATGAGCCATGGTCTGATGATCTTAAAACAATTTCCGTATGTTAGCTTAGTGGAGGTTAAATAGCTCTGAGCCATCTCCGTCACAGCTCACTCATGCTTTGTCATTAAGAGGATGACTCTCAGGACTGTCTGACGATGAAATGTCAGGTGCTCACTCATAAAGTTAATGTCACCCCCCTTGTCACAAAGTTGATAATGTCACCCCCCTTGTGGTATGAAGTAGCTGCAACAACTGTATAGTCTATAACATGTATGCTACTTATTCATGAACTTCTGACATTTTTTGTTGTAACTCTTCCCATTGTGTCCTTAGTATTGACCCCTTAATAAGGCAGCCCTAGCCTCTAACCTTTAAAAAAAAAAAATTAATGTTTTTGTCTTGAACAGGAAATAGGTGATGTGGAGAACTGGGCTCGCAGTATTGAGATGGACATGAGAACCGTCGCCACAGCTCTGGAGTACGTACACAAGGGTCAGGTCACATCAGCCTCGTCGTAGACACACTGAACCATAACCTGGAACTGATGGCCCGCTGCTAACTTCAGTAGCTGGACACCTTCACTGTGAAAGAGTGGTGGACTTTCCACGGATACCAGGATTCTGGTCGAAGAACCATCTGAAAAGTGGATTCAAGGCTTCAGTGATTACTAAAGGCTCGCCCAGTGTTCATGAGGTGACGCGTTGTGTTACAGCAGGAACTGAATATCTGTGGACAAATAAACCTTATTGAAAAGAGCGCCTATGGCCCATCTGCAATGTTGTTTTGTCCACAACACTTTTAATTGTTAAAGGTCTGTACCAAATATATATTAACTGTCGTGGAAATACCTAACCAATTGTCCTCAGACCAGGTATAATGGGCTTCAGATGGGTCCATGTGAATTTAGCAACACTCCTAATGATTTCGCTGTTTGCGCAAACGTTGTTTCCTTTGTGAGTCTATCTGTGTGGGTGAACAAGACCAAGCATATCTAATAATCAATTGAACGGGGGCAATGCAACGTTTTAACAAATTTCACTTTTACACTTTTTACGATCTTCTGCAAAGAGAAATAGTTCCGATTTGGTTTTAGTCTGTCTTTCGGGTACTAGTCAGTCATTCTCTGAAGTTAGGCCATGTTCCTATTCCCATGAGGATGAACAGGACTTTGAAATGTGGATTAGCGAGCGAGGCGTTGGAACAAAAGAGGCCTGTGTGAAATAGTACTATGGAGAAATAGGATTTATTTGCTTGTAATTGGTCGCCTGTTTAGAAGGAGAGATTTGTCTGGTAACTGCCAGCTCTCCTGTATGACTACCTAGCCTGGTTAAACCAGACTGACTGAATGATGCGTTCGCCAGTGATGTCAGTCTGGTTTAAGCAGGTGGTATTTGTACCCTGTTTTAATAAAAGCGACGTTTAAACATCTCATGTCTCTTACTGCTTGAAAACCTTTTGGATCATGTATGTTCAATTAATCATTCTCTCTCACGGTGTGTTGTAGCCTGAATGCCAGTCAGTTTCTGCTATCGTACCAACTCATTGTCATGACAAACAATGACCGCAATGGAATTGACAAAGAACAAATGGATCTGGGGGACCAGGCTATATATATATCAAATGCTTGTCTTTGAACTCTGTTTTGATGTGATGTTTCTCTGTTCTTGAATAAAGAAATTAAGTAATGGTGGATGTTTTGTATTTGTTGTTGGATTGTGGAATCCATTTAATCCAGCTACAGAACACAGTAAAACAACGAGAGAAGGTTGTTACATCACTGGAGCTCAATCACATTCCTGTTTAGTAACCACTCTCTTTCATAAGTTCTGACAACCCCATGACGTTTGGGTTATTGCATGCACAAATTAATCTAAAATACAACCACAAAATAATCAAACCCGTAGGTGACGAACCCAACTTTACCAGAGTTGGTGCACTCACTGAACTCTG
Source organism: Coregonus lavaretus (assembly GCF_964263955.1). Lineage (NCBI taxonomy): Eukaryota > Metazoa > Chordata > Actinopteri > Salmoniformes > Salmonidae > Coregonus > Coregonus lavaretus. Next base: position 6,470,453 of record NC_139999.1, on the reverse strand, counting down.
CCATTAATTTGTGTGAGTAGGCCTAGTCTAGATGATTATGAACTAGTTCACTAACTAATTCACTAGTCAAAGAGAAAAGAAGGTGATTTGGAAGCAGATTTTTACATTTAAACAACATGCAATTGACCTGAATATGTACTCGTGGTTTAATGGGTATATGAGGTCTCCATAGACCTATAGTGCCTTCGGAATGTATTCAGACCCCTTGACTTTTTCCAAATGTTACGTTTACAGGCTTACTCTAGAATGGATTAAATAAATACAATTATTCTAATCTACACACAATACCCATAATGACAAAGCAAAAACAGTAAAAAAATGAAATATCTTATTTACATAAGTATTCAGACCCTTTGCTATGAGACTCAAAATGGAGCTCAGGTGCATCCTGTTTCCATTGATCATCCTTGAGATGTTTCTACAACATGATTGGAGTCCACCTGTGGTAAATTCAATTGATTGAACATGATTTGGAAAGGCACACACCTGTCTATGAAAGGTCCCACAGTTGACAGTGCATGTCAGAGCAAAAACCAAGCCATGAGGTTGAAGCAATTGTCCGTAGAGCTCAGAGACAGGATTGTGTCGAGGCACAGATCTGGGGATCTGCAGCATTGAAGGACCCCAAGAATACAGTGGTTTCCATCATTCTTAAATGGAAGAAGTTTGGAACCATCAAGACTCTTCCTAGAGCTCGCCGCCCGGCCAAACTGAGCAATCGTTATGAGAAGGGCCTTGGTCAGGGAGGTGACCAAGAATCCGATGGTCACTCTGACAGAGCTCTAGAGTTCCTCTGTGGAGATGGGAGAACTTTCCAGAAGGACAACCATCTCTGCAGCACTCCACCAATCAGGCCTTTATGGTAGAGTGGCCATATGGAAGCCACTCCTCAGTAAAAGGCACATGGCAGCCCACTTGGAGTTTGCCAAAAGACACCTAAAGACTCTCACACCAGAAACAAGATTCTCTTTGGCCTGAATGCCAAGCGTCACGTCTGGAGGAAACCTGGCACCATCCCTATGGTGAAGCATGGTGGTGGCAGCATCATGTTGTGGGGAAGTTTTTCAGCAGCAGGGACTGGGGGACTAGTCAGGGTCGAGGGAAAGATGAACGGAGGAAAGTGCAGAGAGATCCTTGATGAAAACCTGCTCCAGAGTGCTCAGGACCTCACATTGGGGCGAAGGTTCACCTTCCAACAGGACAATGACCCTAAGCACACAGCCAAGACAACGCAGGAGTGGCTTCGGGACAAGTCTCTGAATGTCCTTGAGTGGCCCAGCCAGAGCCTGCACTTGAACCTGATCGAACATCTCTGGAGAGACCTGAAAATAGCTGTGCAGCAACGCTCCCCATCCAACCTGACAGAGCTTGAGAGGATCTGCAGAGAAGAATGGGAGAAAGTCCACAAATACAGGTGTGCCAAGCTTGTAGCGTCATACCCAAGAAGACACAAGGCTGTAATCGCTGCCAAAGGCGCTTCAACAAAGTACTGAGTAAAGGGTCTGAATACTTATGTAAATTTGATTTGTCCATTTATTAATTTTTTATGATAAATTAGCAAAAACCTCTAAAAACCTGTTTTTGCTTTGTCATTGTGGGGTATTGTGTGTCGTAGATGGACTATTTAATCAGTTTTAGAATAAGGCTGTAACATAACAAAATGTGGAACAAGGCAAGGGGTCTGAATACTTTCCGACGGCACAATTATTTACGTTACACCGTAATTCTAAAATGTATTAAATTGTTTTTTTTCCCCTCATCAATCTACACACAATAACCCACAGTGACAAAGCAAAAACAGGTTTTTATAAGTTTTTTTTTTCTAAATCACATTTACATAAGTATTCAGACCCTTTACTCAGTACTTTGTTGAAGGATATGATTAGTGTACGTTTATTTAACCCTCTATTAGGGAACGGTATGGGGATGAACAGTAAATGTAACAATATTACATTGCAGGCTGAAATATAAAAGGTCTACATTGACATTAAGGTAAAACAGTTTTAGTAAATTTGACAAGTATTTTACACTAAAGAGACCTAGACTGACAACTCTGTATTATTAGACTACTACATGCTGACTGATACGTGCTGACTGATAAGTGCTGACTGATAGATGCTGACTGATACATGTGATTGATACATGCTGACAGTTACATACTGACAGCTACATACCAACAGTCTAAAAAAGGTTTGTTTGTCTTATCAACTGATAATTATTTATATATTTTTTGTAGAGTCTATGTACGAATTTACTGGTCCTTGAATGTAAATCAGTCGCTGGTCCCTCCACATAATCCCTCCTCCACACCTCCCTTTATTCCCAACACACACACTCCATGCGTACACACTCTCCACGTATACACACTCTCCACGTACACACACACATACACACACTCCACGTACACACAGCTTTCAGATTACAAATTGCAGATTGTCTTAAAGGATAAACTAGGGGAATAAAGCCCTTTCTCTGCCAGTCACACACAGTGACACAACACAGGCTCCAGGCTCCATGGACCAAACTGTTACTGTCAGAGAGTGAAGAGACAGACCTGTGGACCAGTAAACCACTGATACCAGGTAGGTTGGCATTTTAATTTTAGGGAAAGTTAGGTTGGCTTTTTAATTTGAACAATCATCAGATAATTAAAAACTGAATACTTCAACAGAAATATTGGATTGGATTCATTTTTCAAGTGATTAATGTAAAGTGGTACCCAATCATTTAAACTTTAAAGTATTATTATATATTTACAGGGTAGCATAGCTGGTTCTGGTGCATGACGTACTCAATTGTATTTATTTATTTATTATTTATTATAAAATGATTACATCATAATGCTCAAAATGGTCCGGGTTTACTAAGCCTTTGCACAGATTTGTAAATGTTATTATCCAGAGGGGAAAGGATCACGTAGATAAAGGACAAGTAAATAAGTACAGTCCTTTATTCCCCCTCAAACAAGAGGTGCGCACTAGTTACTGTCCTCTAACCATCACACTAGTTACTGTCCTCTAACATCACACTAGTTACTGTCCTCTAACCATCACACTAGTTACTGTCCTCTAACGTCACACTAGTTACTGTCCTCTAACCATCACACTAGTTACTGTCCTCTAACCATCACACTAGTTACTGTCCTCTAACCATCACACTAGTTACTGTCCTCTAACCATCACACTAGTTACTGTCCTCTAACCATCACACTAGTTACTGTCCTCTAACCATCACACTAGTTACTGTCCTCTAACGTCACACTAGTTACTGTCCTCTAACCATCACACTAGTTACTGTCCTCTAACCATCACACTAGTTACTGTCCTCTAACCATCACACTAGTTACTGTCCTCTAACGTCACACTAATTACTGTCCTCTAACCATCACACTAGTTACTGTCCTCTAGTCATCACACTAGTTACTGTCGTCTAACGTCACACTAGTTACCGTCCTCTAACCATCACACTAGTTACTGTCCTCTAACCATCACACTAGTTACTGTCCTCTAACCATCACACTAGTTACTGTCCTCTAACCATCACACTAGTTACTGTCCTCTCACCATCACACTAGTTACTGTCCTCTAACCATCACACTAGTTACTGTCCTCTAACGTCACACTAGTTACTGTCCTCTAACGTCACACTAGTTACTGTCCTCTAACCATCACACTAGTTACTGTCCTCTCACCATCACACTAGTTACTGTCCTCTAACCATCACACTAGTTACTGTCATCTAACGTCACACTAGTTACTGTCCTCTAACGTCACACTAGTTACTGTCCTCTAACGTCACACTAGTTACTGTCCTCTAACCATCACACTAGTTACTGTCCTCTCACCATCACACTAGTTACTGTCCTCTCACCATCACACTAGTTACTGTCCTCTCACCATCACACTAGTTACTGTCCTCTCACCATCACACTAGTTACTGTCCTCTAGCCATCACACTAGTTACTGTCCTCTAGCCATCACACTAGTTACTGTCCTCTAGCCATCACACTAGTTACTGTCATCTCACCATCACATATTGAGATATGAAGAGGAAAGTGATGATTGAAATCGGTCAGTCTATGTGATGTACTTTTTAATTAGTGATTTTATGGATAATATAGTTACAGATGAGCCAGGTAATATCCACTCCTACAAGTGTTATTCTTACTAGTGTATTCATTTGTTCCTGTTCCCCAAAACCCTTGTTGGTCCGCGCACCTTGCTTCCATACAGTATGTGTCCCTTTCTCCAGTGTGATTCCAGGATGTCCCAATCTATTCCACCCCCAGCCTAATAAGCCTGCAGGGAAGCTAATAAGTTTAGAGCACTGAGAGTCTTACTGTGAGTCTTGAACAGAGACGTTGGGTTTTTGCTACAAAACAATCAAGGCCCTGCCCTAAACCCCTATCCTGGTCCCAATGCCTCTGTGTTTCATAAGATCTTTAAGAGCCTTATCCCAAGATTCCTCATGTGCTCTGACAAAACCAGCTGCCCATATTATGCATGTCGTTCTCTAAATACCTCACTGGAAAGCCCCAAAACACGTGTTTTAAGACGTCAGATTAATTCGATCCTTATCACAATAGGCTCATTGGGCTCCCGAGTGGCGCTGGGGTCTAAGGCACTGCATCTCAGTGCTTGAGGCGTCACTACAGACCCCCCTGGTTCGATTCCAGGCTGTATCACAACCGGCCGTGATTGGGAGTCCCATAGGGCGGCGCACAATTGGCCCAGCGTCGTCCGGGTTTGGCCAGTGTAGGCCGTCATTGTAAATAAGAATTTGTTCTTAACTGACTTGCCTAGTAAAATAAAATAAAAATAAAAAAATAGAACACCCTGTAAAGTAGATTCCACAGAATTGAGAATTGTTATTTTTGGACTTTCACTAGATGGTGTTTTGGGGTTGAGTCCTTTTTTTGAAAGAGAAAAATAATTATTTGTAAACCGGCTGAATCATCTTTAGCTGTCTTTTCACTGATAACATGTGAGAGAAGGTCAGAGGGGGAAAAGGGCCTCACGATGACAGGGAGAACATAGAAAACACACGAGGCCTGCGTCTTGATGTATCTTACAATGAACACTCTACCCACTTTACTTACTTAGAATTCCTCTTTGTCTCACTTACTTTGTCCCGGTGAACTACTTAGAAAATATATATACAGAGGTAGCAGCTGATCAGCAGCTGTTAAAGCAGAACACCTACTGCAACAGGTTTCCACCGACTAGGTCTTGCTCAGGTGGCGTTGATAACATTTGTAATTCGTGTTTTGTCCAGGCATCACAGGGATTAATTTTTCAACGCCTCCATAAAATCGCTTCTCAGAACTCATCAAGGATATGGATTCTGTGTACCAGTATTTAGGGTAAGATTTATTGTGTCCATTTTTAACTCCTATAATGTTATTTTATGAAATAATCCTATGTGAACACGCATGAAAACACCCATTCACTTTTCTACCAATGCCATGATAATGACCAAATATTGGCATGGCATTCTATCACTGTCATATTTCAATATACCTGACGTTGAACATCAATGGATTTGTTTTGTTGAATTTGCAAAAACATTCATCAACATGCACATTTTTCTGTCTCATTCTAAACTAGGTATCCAGCACAAGCCAACGACGATTCAGGGACTTCAAGGTTTGGTTTGTTTCAAGTTTGTTGAAAACTCAATCAAAATACCAAACAAACTTAGATGTTGATTTGATGTTAACGTCAGGTCTTTGCCTGTTGGGATAAAAAAATCCCATCTGGCAAAAAACAACAACATTGAACTCAAATTCTATCAACGTCATCCTACCTACCACCCCTCACTGTGCTCTCCCTCCCCCCCAGCTGGGATAACCTATGGCTGTACGGCGTGGGCACCTTCGTGGTTCTGTGGACGCTGGGCTGGCTGTACAGAGACAGTCTGGAGATAGAAGATATCAAGGACAAGTATGTGTTTGTGACGGGGTGTGACTCTGGCTTTGGGAACTTGCTCTGTAAGAGGCTGGACCGGCGGGGGTTCAGGGTGATAGCTGGGTGTCTGACGGAGAAAGGGGCTGATGATCTGAAGAGGGCGACTGGACCGTACCTGAAGGCGGTTCTCCTAGATGTGACGAGCACCGCCAGTATACAGAAAGCCATGGAGTACACCAAGCAGGAAGTTGGAGATAACGGTGAGAGACCATTTGGACTGGGGTGGTTTTTTCCTGACTATGTTCCTGGTTAGTAAAAACTCTGGGCCCTAGCTGTAACCTATCCTGGCCTGGTCAGAGTCAAGAAAAGCACATGGGCCTACTCGTTACTCAAACAGCAGTTGTGGCAGACAAAACAGATGCACTTTACTTGAAATACACAGTGGAATCAAAGGTACAGAACATGTCTGAATTAATCGCTTGTCCTCTCTCTCTCTCCCTACATCTCTCTCCCTACATC